>NC_088713.1:46388582-46633801 GCF_963576615.1 Watersipora subatra
ATTTGTATGAAATCTGAAGGACGACAACTCTCATGATATATAGTGAAAAATAAGGTTACTTTTGTCTTACGCTTCAGAACTTAAAACCTTGGGACTGCTGCTAGGCAGTTGATTAATAACTCACCTATAATTTTAAAAATATTATTCGGTAGTATCACACATTTTTATAGAATCTCTTCAGCTGGTAAACAGTTATTATCTGTGTTATAGTCTGGTCCAACACTGGTTCCATATTTGAATTAAAATTTAGCAAAGATCTTACAAATATTAAAGGTATAACTTGGTCATATATATTTATGTAATTTTTCAATAAATACATTTCTTTTTTTTACTTTGCTCTACTTGAAAATTAACTTGCACAAGACTTTATAACGTTTTATTAGAAAGTATCAAAAATTGTAATACATTGTAATGTGTCTGGTGTTTATGATGATCCGACTGCAAGAATGTTTTAAGATTGAAATCTATAAAACTTGATGCTGGTTAACATGTTTAGAATAAAATAAATGCAAACCAAAAACTTTAATTTTCTTATCGCTGCTACTTTCGATATCATTTATTGGATTTGATAACAATTGTAATGATTTGGTAATTATCGTAATGATGATCAAAATGTAAACAATCAGCATTCTTAAATAAAATACTTTATGCATATGTCAGCACTGGTACAGTCAATTTAAAGATTAAATTGTTTTTAAACTTTTTAAAACTGTTGATAAGTTTCTAATGTACTTATTGTTTCAAATTTACTTATTTAAAACTTCATTTTCTAACTTAAATTATCACTTGCAAAAATCTGCTAACATAAAAATTTAAAAGCAAAATGCCAATACTAATGATTCACCTAGCCACCTTCCATTTAAATAAGACGACCAATTACATTTAAGGATAACAAGAGTCTCAAACGTAATTGGTTTATCTGTGTCACCATATTTTAATATTTGGTATTTGTCATCCACAACAACAATGTTCTTTTGAAAAGCATTTTCTATTATTCTTACAGCTGCGTAAAAGTGTTGTAAAATAGGTGAATATGGTCCATGATCCTCTAAAAATTTTATGACAGGCAGAAATTTATTCTTGCCCTAATCAAGAAACACAGAATAGTATTTTGATTTTCCTTTGCGTGGTCACAAGTTTTTGCAGAATGATCATTGGATCAGCATTGGGTGTATTCAAGCACGTCGCTATGGAACTTGTGTAAAAGTCGCAACCATGATAAATCCTGTAGGTATAATTTACTGTACTATTCCTTGCAGCAGCCCTGCTATGAGCACTTAGCCATTAATCATTTACTCTAAAATATACAAGAAATTGACTAATCAGCATGTTTCTGGTCAATTTGGATTTTGAATTAGAAAAATGGTACAAAATCAAACATGATCAACTTCTAATTTTTGCAAATTTGTTAACTGTAGACACTTTAAAAAGATTGGGCAAAATGTCTATAACTTCAGATTTAATTCTACTATAAAAAAGATTATTTAGCTAGCAGAATCAAATAATAAACTATTATTATCAAATTGAGTAGCCAATATTTATAGCTACTACTTTTATGTTAGAAACTTGCTGGCCGCAAAGTTAATATCACCTGAATTTTTAACAAAACTACTAAGTATATTCAAACACATTGCATAAATACAGTGATGACACAAAAGATTTACAAAAGAATATTCAGGGAACTGTTATGACACTAAGAGTACTTCAGTCTTTATGAGTAAAATCTTAGTTATTGTATGTTATTCAACAAATATGTAAAAAACTAATTCATGTCGAGTTCGTAAACTTTCAAATTCTGAGTACACCAAATACAAACTCAGTCAAATAATTGAGATACAAATAACAAATCTGTCACACTTTTTTAAAGAAAAACCAAGATTAAAATTCATACAACTCATAAAAGATTTTATTAGCAGATCAAAAATGTTGAGTTATTATTCATTAGCTTTCAAAACGGTCAGTAAGGTGTCATATCCATTTTCAATCAAAAAATACCTAAGCTTGGACGTTTTCGAGTTTTGTTTCAAGGTGTACCTTTTCTAAAAAATAAATAAAATCAGTTCTTCTCTGTATAACCATGCATTTTCGGGATTCTGTGGTTTAACTCATGAGCTTAAATTAATGGTATACTTCAATAGAACAGTGTGATTTTTTAAAGATAATAAACATACCAGCTTGAAACAATATAATTACTCAGCATTTCAACGCTGTAAAAAAGTTTGATGCTTAAATTAATATAAATAATTTTATATTAATAATTACTACAAAATATTAGCAAAAAAAACGAGTTTTAATACCTGAAATATTTAGCTGATCTGTGCTAGCAGCAGTCTCACAGCTTCCAGACTCTATTTGAGAATCCTTTTTATTGTCACCCAATCTTTTTTGCATAGGAGCCATTTCAGATTCAAAAGAACAAACCCACAGCATCCGCCAATTTAATCACAAATGTTACTAATAGTTTTATTATTTTAGCAAAGTATATCACCAGAGACAAGTAGTTTACTCTCATGCAGGCACTTGAACTGTTTAGTAACTTTTATGTTCTGACAAAAAATTAATTTAAAATATTTTTAACGTCTTGCCTGTGCTGAAAAAAGTTTCTGCCCAATCTAAACGAATATGTAAATTTAATTTATAAAAACCTAAAAACTTACTTCAACTTGTGAATTGAAGCAGTAATTTTATATTGAGCTCTGATATTCTCTTTCTTTATAATAAGTTCATATGTTAAGCTTTTTTGTACATTAGCTACAAAAAAGCTTAAGGATATATTTTTCTAGCTTTAATTGAACTAAAGCTAGAAAAAAAAATTAATTTTAGCTATGCGATGGGACTACTTGTTATACGATGTAGTTCACCAAATGATGAAGTAAAAAATAAAATCTTTAAATAAACGCAAAAGATTTAAATAATATAATAATTAATAAGTTTAAATCAACAGTTTTTCAGTTTTATTGAACAAAAAACTCACTCTAGCTGATGCAATCAGATTTTTTAGAATCAGCCAAGCTATTAACTTAAGTTAAACTTTTTCACCTTATGATTGCTTATTTTCATAAAACATAAAAATGTTTCTTTTACATACTGCTCGAAAATGTAACAAAATACTATTATACTATCATTGAATAATTAGTCTTATATAAGTTTGCATACAATAAACATAGATTTGATTTTTTAGCTAAGATTAACTGCAGATGATACACTGGCTGTTGAAAAATAAACAAATTTTCCATCTGTTTATAGTTTGTAATTAATACTAAATTTTTCAAGCTTTTCGATTACAAAAAGGGTAGCGGTTGAAGATCAAAAATTTGATAACCTCTTTGGCCTCAGATATCTCATAGGCTGCTCGTCATATTTACATCCATAGCGAAAACAAAGATAACACATATTATTAGACACTTTTGGACACTAAAAAATGTTTTTACTAAACATGTTCTACGTCCTGCTAGGAAATGTCACAGAATACTATAATACATCATTAAACAATTAGTCTTTTATACATTTGCAATTAAGAGATAAGTGTTTTGATGTTGTAGCATAGAGTAAGCGTGAAAAATACACTGGGCACAACAAATAGACAATATTCTCTATCCGCCTATAGTTTGAACTTTTTCCTCATTATTTTTAAGTTGTTCAAATTAGAAAAGCGGTTGCCCTTAAAGATCCAAAACTATTTTAACGTTTCAATATTGGTATCTCATGAACTGCTTGTCATATTTACAACAATGACAAAATGAAAATAGCACAGGTTATATGATTAATTAAATACCTATAGGTTATTAATCACTTGTTAATTATACACCTACTTACACTTAGGTTAATCTAAAGTAACAAATCGTGACTTTTCAAACAGAAGCTTAATAGGTAACCTAAATGTACCTTTGCTAGCAAAATTATTATTAGCTTTAAACGATCTCAATTTGCTTTTCTTAAACTTATAGCTGCCTGCTGCAAAAAATAAATGTTTTCATTTGATAGGGAATGTAACAATAAATCTAAAAAGATTTCTATTGCTCCGCGGTACACTTTTTGCTAACTATTTCACTTTAACCTACTGTAAAATTTGGTTGGATATATAAAAGTACATAAAACCTCTACTTGGCTTTTTTATATCTATCACCATAAAAAACTATGAATATGTTAAAACATAACAAAATGGAAAGATTCTTAGTATTGAGAGTTCAAAGTCATTTCATGCTCACATGTTAGTATTGTAAGTTGGTTATTTAAGGTTGTTTCACTAAGGTCCACCTACAGAAGATAAATAGTGTCATTATCATTAAAGATCATTATATGCTGACTGCCTATCGACATGGTTTATGAATTCTCAGCGCTAAAATTGTTACTTCGCATCCGTCGATTTACTTCTATTAGTAACGTATTTTTTAAAATTCTATTTTGATGAATTGTTGGTTTAGCTAAAATACATATTTTATTAGCTAATATTAACAAAAGTAAAATTTGAAGAAATTCTTTAAACCCTAACAGCCAGTTTTCCGACACAGCGAAGAGTGTGTCAAAAACCCTGATGACTGGAAAACCACCATTCACATGGCTCGGTTTACAAAAACTGTTTCTAAAAGCTGCATTGCCTAATCAAATTAATAATTGCCCAAGACATTAGATCAGCGGTTTCACTTTAACTAAAATCAGTTTCAAAATATCTTGATCTACTTCTTCCAGCATAAGCCTATAATAAAAAATGTATGATATCGTGATGATATGGCAATGATATCGTGAAACAATCGATACGACTTAATCGTTAATGGGTGATAAATGATTGGGATTCAAATGAATAATTTACTAACTACTAACTAAATACTAACTATAATTAATAGTATATATTGAGTAATGAAATTCTAATTAACATGTGTTCAATGAATACGATAGTACTGTAAATGTTTTGACGATCTTTTAAAATTGTCCGAAATTTTTATAGTATCAGCCCAAATAATGGTGAAGTACTGTTGTTTTGTGATGAATAAGAATTTCTGTAGGTTGCCGAAATATTTTACTAGTGTTTTACCAAATATAATTGTATTATGAGCACATTTACAGATAGATATATTTAATAAATGATTAAGTTTGGTTAGTTGGAAAAATTGAGCATGGTTACTGACACGCATTGACAAGAATGGCCACAGTTCAAAGGGTTAATAGAAAAAGCTATTTTAACATATATTTTTTTAATCAGATGTTAGTAGCTACATTAAACTAAATACTTCAATTAATAATTCAGATAAGTTAATTAGAAAATTAAATTGGCTAATGGTTCAAAGGGTTAAATTGATGTTATGAATATCTGAAGTAAATTAGCTGCAAATTCATAAACTCAATTTAATGACTATGGTTCAAAGTTTTATTTAAATACAACCTAATTATGTAAAAAGTTTCTTGGTCGGTTAACTGGCTTTGTACAAATAGAAGATGATAAGTACAGATTACCTTACTGTCTTTTAGCATTAGTATGGCGAGGATAAAAAAGCATTGTGTTTCATGGAGTTTCAAATATCACTTCATTTAGTGTGGGCAAAAATGTAACAATACAATGTGCTGTGTGCAGAGTTATTGCCTTCAAGAGAGATGTGTAACATAAACGCTGAATCTAACTTATATGAGTTCAGCTTACTAAAAACATACAAATACTTGAAAAAAAATTTCCTACACATTTTAGTAATTTTTTAACTAAAAGGTTATCACTTATCTGTTTGCAAATCCTTTTTTACCATAACGGATGACGCTGCACTGAGATATAATCGCCAAATTCTAATTTCGAGATAAATTATTGTTGATATCATTTTGCAGAAAACCAAAAGGCCAAGGATGAAAAAGCATCATGCTTCATATAATTGAAATCACTACGTCATTTAGTGTGGGTCAGCGTTAAAAGGGATCGGTTTATGATACATAAGATTGAGAGAATAATAAGGACGGTATAGCTCAGTTGTTAAGCGCTTGGTTGGACCACTTACTTGACTCTTTAGATCGGGTGAACACAGCAACTTTTCATATCAGATAAACAGAGGTTATTTTTATTTAGGTACCACAAACAAATATTAATTTTCTTCTAATAACTTTCAATTAATCACAAGCTTTTTCAACAAAGACGTTTTACATTATATTCTTCAGAACAGATACATGTAAATACCTCAAAGTTACAATTTGGGTCAACATCGTAAACAGTTAAAATTTTTTTAGATTTGTCAATAGAAAGATAATAAAAATTCACTTTGCAAACATAGCTGGCCATGTTCAGGAACTTGGTCTCCTTAAATTAATCGTTTTGTTAAATAATCTTTAGCCCTATCATATAAGCTAAAAAAATGAAGTTTCAGTTTAATACCAAAAAAGGTATGCTTTAGAAATTGTTAAATTCTAAAATACCTAAAGAATTTTATTTACCTTATTGTATCAAATATACTAGAGGTGTTTACAGTTGTATTTTTTATGCATGATATAACCCGTTGTTTATAAGGTTTGAATATCTAGTTTATTGACAGAGACTTTATTAGTAATGAATTTAGTAATTTTATTAGCATTATTTATTTATTATACTATTGGTATTTATATTAATTTTAATTTAGTAACTTATTATGAATGCAATTGTTGCATTTATATTGACAGTTGAGAACAAATAGAAAACTTTATATAAAAAAGCTATCAGTACCAATAAGCAACAAGCTTCCAGAAAGCATAATGAGCAAGCAAAGTAAGAAAGCACAGTTAAAACTATGAAACTGATTTTATAGCAACAATAAATCTTATTAAAACCAAATAAATCTAAAACATAAATACATATTTTTATGTACATCTTGACAAAAATGAAGATGCAGATAAAATTAAAATGCAAGTTAAATATAAGTGTGAATCTGTAAATATATATTTTTTAGCTCATTTTGCAAACTTACATAAATGCAAAATTATTTCTGAACATTTTCAACTAGTCCGCCAAACCTAGATTTTAATAGGTAAGTTTTATACCCTCTATCCATGGCTAAAAATAATGCTAATTATTTCTTTTTGTTGAAATTAAAACGAAAAGCTACAGCAAAATATATATGATACATTACAAAAAATCTGAAAGCTTTAGTTTAGAGTGCAGCAACCTCTCAAATGCAATGTGTGGTAAGTTTTTGCAGTTTCGATAAGATATTGAGATTGAATTATTTGAAAATAAAAAAACTTAGCTATAATTAGCTAAGATCTTTGCATTGTTTAGAACTTTAATCTAATCATACCAACAAGCATTCAGATAATGTAAAGTTTAAATTTCAATTAAATACATGCAGTAAGTACAAAATAAACGTTTGGTTTTTTACAAATAAAAAATATAATTTTGTTTTGAAATGTAAAAATTCATAGATGTATATGCTCAGGAGACTGTTTACCATGTCATCAGATACAAACCATATTTATTCTATGAAACTTAGTGTTATATAATGCTGAGCTAGTTACTACAATAAAAATATTTATTAAATATCGTGTTAGAGTTTACCTAAATACGGATTAGTTAATAATTGTTAAACACAACTAGTACCTGACAAACACTAACTTGTTTACCAAAGTTTGTGTTTGTCAGGTATGTTGAAACTATGTTGAAAGGTATGTTGTAAGGGATGTTGAACCTTCTTAAATTCGCTTTTTAAACACCTTCTGATACGCAAACAAAAATGCTTTTCTATGTGTTTGTACAAAATTCAAGCAGCTGTCCCAAGTCAACTAGCAGAGTGAAGTTTCATGAACAAAATAATCATAACAAAATAGTGTTGCTTATGGCTGTAGCAGAGCATTATGACAGCATTAAAGTTCAGCCTCTTTTTATATTCTCTCTTAATACTGAACATTTAAAAGATCTTTGGGAGTATGGATGTTTTCTAAACTATTTAGAGTCTGTTCTCCGAATACATCAAATGCAATAAAAAACATGGTATTTACATATTTAATTGGATTAGTTCTATATAGATAAAACACAAAATTAGAACGCATGAATCTCTCACTATACTGTAGTTAAAGACAATGATTATATTGCATTATATGGAACTAAACTGAATAAGTGTAGGCTAATTAATTTCAACTTGTAAAATGAGCTATATTATGGAAAAGTTGCAGTAACATCGGAAACTTATCTAACTACTACAAACTGTTTAGTTTTACAGTTTAACGCAAGATTTTCAGGTTTTTAGTTCATTTCTAGTTCATAGCTTTAGAAAAAGCTCATGCTTGTCTGTTCAGCATCTCAGACAACTATGTTTACAGTCGGCAGGGAAATCTATTGACTGGGTGAAGATAGAAAACAAGCTATGGAAACTCATCTTAACCAGTCTAGAGCCTGTGAATATTTTTAAGAAAGAAATACAGCCTTTCAATAAACTGTTTACCGATCCTACCATACATTGCTAATTACTTTTGTGTCAAACAAAACTGACTAGACATAGTTTGAATGCAAGAAGACAGTTCCTATAAAATGCCAACATACCATGTTTAGTAATGTAAGTAATATAGCATTATTTTTACCTATCATAGATTTTTAGCAAACAACTGTATTCTATTTATGGCTTTTCTAAAGTAATTGTGCTGTATGGTTAGTAGAGTCACACCTCCTGGTGCTCCTGGTGTTGCTCGTATCTCTACTTCTGCCATAATTGTATTGGCTTAAAAGATTTTTAGAGTGCCTGCAAGTGCTGTTGATCCTACTTTATTTGTTTACAATGGCTGTTTCTAGTCTGCAAATGATGTGACACTTTTTAGTGAAGCACAGACGGCGTTTTTTGGTTACGCTTGAATAAGGATTAGTTTTCAACATAATTTTTTATTCAAACTTATGGCATGTTTTGTCAGTCATAGGCTTCTAGATGTGATTACTGAGTACCGTGCTGGTCGGTTTGTTACTGGGCATGACTGAGGCTTGGTGGTTTTTATATCTGTATAGTCCAATTTTTGTTGGCGCTGGCTGGTTCTTAGTGATAGCATGCATGCGCAAACCGACTTGAATGTTTCTGCTCTATAAAACCTTTCCCAAATTAATTCAAAAGGCTTGTTGATAAAAGATTTTTATGTGTATATGTATTGTAAATATAGGTAAACCCATTTTTAGCTATGATAACTTTCAGATTAAGCACGCGAATGATATTGATACGCTAAATAAAATGGATGTGCTATGTTCCGAATGTTTCCCTTATACCTACTTTAATCAGTTTTTTGGTATTATAGTTGCAATTTCATACTAAACACTCCAACTAATTCATTGAGTTAATGTGTTAGTAATTGTTAAACAATAGTTGATTATGCTGTTGAAAATCTTTGTATAAGTCATCACAGCTTTGGTGTTTTTGGAGTTTTTTGCAACTACATTTTTTGGTTTGTCTATTCAGCATGCAATGTTTTGTTAATTTTCTCATCAGTAGTAACACAGCATTTGTTTAAAGCGCATGTACTAATAAATCTCAAACAAACTATCAACAACTTGCGACAATAAAAAAGCAAATAAAAAGGTACTGCAATTTTATATTTGGTAAGTACTACTTTTCTGAATGAAAGTATAACTTAGTGCTATCTGATTTTGACAATTGTTGCGAGGTTTGAAGTATAATTATTTAATTGCTCTGATGATTATACAAACAGTAGTTTTATTGTAAAGCAACAGCAAGGCTATTGGCATTAATTGGTCTTTTGGTAGACTAAAAATAGAAGTGTGTTAGATATTGGTTGAAATTAAATTATATGTCTTATGGCGTATACAAACTTTTTGAAGGGGTTTGTGGCTTTAAACTATGCTTTTCATGATTTAAAAAGGTGCATTTATAGCCATAGAATAAACTAAACTACCTATCGATTACACCAAAATTTAAATACACATTAAGATTTGAAAAAATTATACCATAAAGAAGAAAGCCTGTAACACATTTCAGTCAGCTGTGACAATCATAATCTACCTATTAGAAATTCCACTGTCATACAGCCCACGACCAAAGAAATATTGGAAAAAAAGAAAGGGTATTGATGGTTGAGAAATGCAATATTAGCAGTCAAATGGCACTGCAGTGCAATAGGATAACTGCAACGGTAGCTGTAATGTACTGGGTGTGGGTGTTATAATATACAACAAATAGCAATAATAAAAGGAAAAGATTATATGTTTATATCTCTCCTCTGCAATAGGAGTAATGCATTATTGACTAATATTAGAAGTAAAATGCACTGATATTATTAGAATAACCAATAGTATTAATATAGTAATAATATAAAACCAATACACAATTTTTTACATTTAAAACATCATAGTTTTTATAATCTCATAATCGTAAAATCTCATAAGAATCGTTAAAAAATATCATCGCCATTTCCTTTACTTACGCTGCGTTGTACATCAGATAGAATACCGAAGTACTCAAGAGTCTAAAATGTCAGTTACTTTGAAATCGGCAACAAAGAAACGATTTCAGTACTCCTACGTTAATTACAGAAACCTTCGACAATGCTATAGACTGGTAAAATGTGCACGTTATTTTTTTCGTGAAATGCGCATGACTTAATCGTTCCATTCTCTGTCGCTCGGCATTTTAATTTTCGGTCTTAACTTTGATAAAAGTGGAGCTTAGCAAGTTTTAATAACAATTTTCGGCCAAATAAATCTGTCTATTTATGTATAATCCGATCAGATGGATTAGTTTTAGGAATTTGCGGTAACCTTTCAAAGGCTTGGTAACATATTTAAATATGTTTATAGACGTTTTGTGTCATTATTATACTTTTTCTACCTCTACTCCGTGCAATTCAGACAATACAATATCAAATCTAAATGATTCTTTGAAAGGTTTTCTCATCGGTTGACATGCTTCAAATAACTGAGAAAACATGAACCACTACATAAGTTTTGGAAGTATGTCAAGTAAATCAATCATTACTTATTACTAAACAGGTCTAGCCACTTTCTACCTTATAAAATATAACATTCACACTTTGATATGCATCCATGACTCTCGTTGTGTGACCTGCAAGTTTGGTGCAAGTCAGTGCTTAAAGTGATCATAACAAAATAGTTTGGGAATGATATCTGTCTTTAACTGGTATTGCTGTGCAATATATACTGTAAATGATGTACAGACGCATAAAGGAACATAAAACGAAAGGAACTTCATATAGTGGCTCTAGTGCCAGCTTGATTTTTATTCTGACAACTTAGTATTTTGTAACAAAACTTTATATTCATGCATTATGACATCAAATAAACTTGTAGGCAAATATTTCCATGTTTGACATTAAAATTCTTATATGCATGAATAACATTTTATCTTAAGGTTACCACCAAGCTTTAAAGCAATGAATTATTTCCTTCGCGCTTTCAAATTTATACATTTAATGAGTTTATGAATTAACCGCTTTCCTGATTGCAGTGATTTAATGCTAAGACTTATCACATTGTGTGCTGAATATAACTTATTTCAAATGTTATCATTATTACCATCTGTTGTATATCTCATACAACTTTAGTTTCAACTAATCAATGAAACTCACTAAATTTACTGAAAACTCTTTCTTTGAAGTCTAGCTTGCATAAATAGGAGCAAAAGTTATGATGATTATTGCAACAAACTAGAAGTTAAAAGGTCTTTGGGGTTATTGAGCTAATTGCAGCTCAATTTAAGATATAGTCTTAGTTTATGAACAAAATAGTAGTACAAAGAAGATCAATAAAACATGAACAAATGATGTAACTTTAAAAATATATTCAATGATCTTCTAACTGGGATATGACAAATCTGGGTTAATTGTATCAGTGAGTCCTCTGCTTTCAACAAACTGCAAACAGAGTAACTCATGATTTTTACATTAGAAGCATGATGGTTCTTTAACCACAACTTAAATACTACTATTGATCTATAACAGACATCAACAGCGCTAGCACCAAAGCTGCAATAAATAGGATGTTGGTAAAAATGGTCACCAAATTTAGGTGTACATAAATACACACCTTCACACATACTTACCTAATAATGTTCCAGAAAATGAATGATGATTATCATAACGAGTTATAACGATAGATTCAAATCTGATAGGCTTATCCTCTTCCTGAATTTTTGCAGAGCCTTCTTTATCCACAACAATGATAATTTTCTTAAGTTCAAATTCAATCATTTTGATTGATTGATTTGATTTGATCAAATTGATTGGTTAGATGATTCTAATCTCCAGTCTGTTCAAACTGGTCTATCATTGGTTTAAAGTTTATGAAAAAATCAAAGTAGTATTTGGGCAATGCTTTAGTATGAGAGTATATTTGGTTGAGTAAAGTTAGAGGGCATGACATCAGGGCTGTCACAATGTACAGCTAAACAAACAAAAAAACAGTTGCTGAATGCATGGTGATCTGTCACATTCCACAGATAATCCCCATTTGTTTGTCCTGTTGTGGAAGTCAGCGCTGACTAGCCACTTGCAAAAGGGTTCTTAGTACAAATTGTTTTATACTGAATGAGTAATAGCTCTCATGCACAACTGTAATTGTTGCAAGCAAGGTTTCTGGTGAATAATGGCTATTCATTTACACAAGCTCTAGAAGCATGAAAAGATAGAACAAATAGATACAATTTGTTACAAGCAACCGTAATGCTGAAATGAGTTACATATAATAAATAATCAAACAGTTACACTCTTATTATGAAAATGTTAAAATATAAATATTACAAAGATATACAAAGCTGCACAAAGGTAGGTTAATGTTACCACCCTGTTCTTAATCAAGATTAATAACGTAATTCTCAGTCCTTGGTTTTGTCGTTCATAGTCTGTGTCACTTGTTCTGTGCTCTTTGTTCTCCCCCTTAACACTGAAGCACCTTTGCTTATATAGCAAAGGTTGAGTGCTAATCAATTGGCTTTCCACGCAAGCTGACTTTTAAATTATGGGGCTAATCTGAGAATAGCTGAATGCTTATGGTAATTAAAGCAGCTCAGCTTAGTAAACCCATCACATCCTCTACCCCTAGATGCAGTGCCAGTATTCTAATATTGGCTCGCAAGCGTCGATAAAGGATGAATTAGGAATCCAGCTCCAATGTTGACAACTCTGTGGAAAGCTTATGTTACAGTGCTGAGTTGTGTTGACAATGCAGCTGGTTAAAGGGAGTTGAATGTTTCGAGTGAGGTTTGATGCTATAGCAGGGCTTGAGACCGTAGATAAAGGCATCCGAGTTTCCTCAAGTGAGATTCCAAACTCGGTGTCATTGGGCATACCAATATCTTCTCTTAAAGCCTCGAAGCTCAATTTAACACATGATTCTTCAACCAGAGAACTTTTTTCAAAGCTCACTTGGGCTGTTCAGGAGGAGGAACTTCTTCTTCCCAGGACATGTTGAGATCATCCAAATGCTGATCGAGTGCAGCATTTGGTGATGCTGGAATCTCATCAGCCCCGATGGGCTCTTCTATATCACTAGGACAATCGTTCCTTGGCTGGTCAACATCCAAGCAAGTCCTTGGGCTTTTCAGTTGTCCAGCTGGATCAGATGCCGGCGTAAACAGCTTGAGACGACATTCGTTGATGGTTGCTTGACCAGAAACTTTATAAGTGCCGTTGTCGAAGGCCTTCTTTACAATGAGTGGTCATATAAACTTCAATAGTAGTTTTCGAGTGAAACCCTTTACGCCTCCGTTTACTTTGCACTAACACCAAATCTCTTTTTTGAAGATTGCATCTTCCTGATTAGGTAATAAAGGAGGTAGCGTTTGTTGAGTGCGAATCAACTGGTAAGCAGTATCTAACTGATGTTGCATATGTGAGGCGTATTCACTTTGTGTAGTCTCATAGACATCATGTGTACCACCTATTAACTGATCAGGTAGCCTACATTCCCGTTATAGCATCAAATAGTTTGCATTTTGGTCTGATGCTGCATGTGGGATTGCTCTAAAGGCCTTCATGATCTGCGGTAGCACCATGTCCCAGTTTTCTTGAACTTCTATCTAATTAAGTAGAATACAGCGTATAATCGCCCAAAGTTCTATTTCCACATTCCACCACCCCGTTAGATTGGGGATGCGAGGCAGTTGTCAGAGTTTTACCGATCCTCCACATGGCACAAAGTTCTGCCATAATGCTACCTTCGAGCTGTGTTCCTTGGTCACTATGGAGCTCTTTGGGTAATCTGAAGTAGCAAAAGATATGGCTATCTAAAGTTTCAGCAATTATAGAAGCTGTACCATCAAGTAGAGGTACAACATTTTGCCAGCGGGTGAAATGATCTGTCAACACTAAAATCCTTCTGTTTCATTGAGGGGTCAAAGGCAGCGGTGCAACTAAGTCAATTGCAACCTTTTGCTAAGGACGGCCAACCCAGAAAGGTCTATGACTCGAAGAATGATCAAACAGTCCAGACTTCACTCGCTGGCATAATTCGCAGCTGTTCACTATACGTCAAACATTACAAGTCATTCCAGGCCAGTACCATGTCATTCTAAGTCTCCGGAAAGTCCTCATTATCCCGGCATGAGAAAGGGTATGCGTGTCCACACCACCTGTTTCCGCATGTTCCAGGACAAAGTATCACCTCCCCAGATCTTTTCCCAGCAAGTGTACAAGTTACTAGCGCTTGATCCTCTCTTATTCACATTAAAGAGAGCATGGTGCTAAGCTTTCATAATTCCGTACTCTCAAGGTTGACTATAGCTGGATCCAGGGATTGTTGATTTTTGTCAGCATTGTAGATAGTCGCAATACCACTTGGGAGCAGCTGAGTCTGACACAGTTCATCAGAGATAGGGGATTTCGACTGTGATGTTGGGGAAGGTTGGTTGCTACCCTCTTCTTAATTAGAAGAGTAATCTAAAGTTGTCTGCTCTTCATAATTTTTGCAGTTATCACTAGGGCTGGAATCTTCTACCATGCAATAACTGTCACCATTAGTTATGATTAAGCTGGCGGCTTGTGAGGACTCTGGTCCACTCCTAACTGATACTTCGCAGTCTGTACCAACAACTTAATGGATGCAATTTTTATGTAAAAATCATCAGTGCATTCCTGTGCAATCCATTTCTCTCTAGCAATCCTAGTACACACAGAGTTTTTATGTTGTGCCTTCTTTGACAGTTCATGTTTGGTTTTGCCCATGCTTGATTCTTCACATTGCTTGGTAACCATGTCACATTTGGTACAGTCGTGGCTTGTCCTCTTTGACAAACCATCAGCATTTCCATTTTTGCTTCCTGGTTGATGCTCTATGGTAAAGGTGAGTTTGCTCAAGATCTATAACCATCTTGCAACTAGGGCATAAGGAGCAGTCATCTTGTATAACCATGAAAGTGAAGCATGATCAGTACAAATTTTGAAATCTTTACCATACAAATATGGACAAAAATGAGCAACAGCTTTACCAACAGCTAACATTTCTCTTCTAGTCACACAATAGTTTTGCTGAGCAGGTGACAAACCCGACTATAATAGGATATTACCTGTTCTTAGCCATCTTAGATTTGAGACAAAACGGCACCAACACCATTAAGAGAAGCATCTGTGTCCAGGATTTAATCAAGAGCTGGGTTTGGATAACCGAGAACTGGGGCCGCCAGTAGTGACTGCTTCAATGTGTTAAAAGCAGCATGTCACTCCCCAGATCATCTGAAATTGGCTGTTTCACTGGTTAGCTTTTTCAGTGGTCGGGCTTTGTTGGCAAAGACCGGGACATGCTGACAATAGTAACCAACAGTCCCAAGAAAATATTGTAGCTGGGTCACATTCTTTGGAGATGGCCAAATAGCAACAGCAGATATTTTCTTTGGATCTGTTACCACACCATTACTACTAATTTATGTTTCAAATATGCCACTTCTTCTTAAAAATGGCATTTGGATGGCTTAACCTTGAGTTTGGCCGGTCGAAGCCGAGATAAGATTTCTTCAAGGTTGAGGTAATGTGCTTCAAAGCTGTTACTCATGACTATAGCATTGTTTAGATATAGCAGCAAAGTCTTCCAATGCATTCCTTGTAACATTTGCTTCATCATTTGTTGAAATGTTGCCGGAGTTGCAGTCAAACCAAGTGGCAAGACTTTCCATCTCCACAGGCCTTCTCTAGTGCAAAATGCCGACTTATCTTTAAGCAACATGTAACACACTTCTATTTTAGTCTACTAAATGACCAAATAACTCCCATAGCTTTCCTGTTGTGTTACAATAAAATCTACTATTAGTGTAAGCCTCAAAGCAAATAAATAATTTTCTTTCAAACCTTGCAAAAATTCTCAAAATCAGATAGCTCCAAGGTTTACTCTCCTTCAGAACAGTATTACATACCAAATGAAAAATTGCAGACTATTACCTTTTCAATTGCCTTTTTATTGTTGCAAGTTGTTAATATTTTGTTTGAGATTTATTAATATGCGCACTTTTAACATATGCTGTGTTACTACTTATGAGCATAAGAACAAAACATTGCATGCTGGATAGACAAATGAAAATGTAATAGCAGACAACTCCGAAAACACTAAAACTATGACAGGTTATGCAAAAATTTCCATCAGCACAATCAACTATTGTTTAACAATTACTAACACATAAACTCAATGAAGTAGTTGGAGTGTTTAGTATGAAATTGCAATTATAATATTAAAAAACTGGTTAACATAGGTGTAATACAAAAACTCGGTACGGTGCATCACAGATTTATTCAGCGTATTAATATTGGTTAGTGTGCTTAATCCAAACATCATTATAGCAAAAAGTCAATTTGCCTGCATTTATAACATATACATATAAAAATATTTTATCAACAAGCCTTTTGATGTAATCGGGGTAGCTTTGATAGAACGAAAACATTCAAGTTAGCTTGCCCATGCATGCTATCACCACTGAGCAGTTAGCTTCGAGAAAACATTGTACTATACCGATATAGAAACCACTTAGCCTCAGTTATGCCCAGTAACAAACAGACCAACACGGTACTCAGTAATCGCATCTAGAAGTCTATGACTGACAAAACATGCCATAGGATTGAAAAGAAAAAAAGAAGAAACATCATTCAAACATAACAAAGAAATGTTGTATATGCTTTACTAAGTGTCACATCATTTGTAGACCAGAAACAGCCATCGTAAACAAATGGAGTAAGATCAAAAGCACCTGCAGGCTCTCATAAAAAACATTTCAAGCCAATACAATTTAGGCAGAAGCAGAGCTACGAGCCACCAGAGCCGCTGTCAACCGGTAGTACTTTGAATACATCGAAAAAACTGGTGCTGCTCGACAGCTAGCTTCAACAACTGCTTGGCCTCCTTTCTGGTAGGCAGCTGGAACGTAAGTCTCTTTTTAGATCCCTTGTTCTTGAAGAGTAAATATAGCATCAATTATCACGAGTATGATTGCGTTTCCAATGGGAAGGAAGAGACGGCCACTGTTTGATTTGCATTTTTTGAACTGGTTTTGCCATGATACAATGGCTAAAATGCTGGTAATATCTATAAAGACTCCATGTACACGACTGTTTGACATTCATGACTCGATGCCATTGGTATTTGATGTCTCAAAATTGATGCCACAAAAAAGGTTATCCGTTTTGTTTCTATATATCTCGGTATGCATCTAAAGCCTGGTTCCCATATACACTGCAAAGCACTTCCGAAAGCACCGCAGGCTATTGCGGTGAAATGTGAATCTACACGCCGGGTACCGCTCAAGTACGCCAAAGGTCAGCACAAGAGGCCAACGCAAGAGTTTAGCGCAGTTCAAATTTTGTGAAAGCCGCATGGAAAACCTTCCCAAAATGCACTGTACAGGTGATAGTTGCCATTATCGAAACGAAGTGGCAAGCAAAAATTTTATGCGATTATTAGCGATGCAGCTTTATATGTGAACACAAGTCGCTGAACTTAGCGTCGCAAGCGTTTTGCTTTGCAAGTTACTGTCGGGGTCTGGCAATCGATATGTAAACCAGGCTTGATGTGAGGGCTGATCAAATGAGAACTTCACACATGATTGGCTAAAAGTATGATTTGCGTTTGTGATTGGCTGATAGAAGGACCCCAGATCAAGCTTTCAAGTAAAATTATTCAAACTTGCAAATAATTAGTATTTACCAACTGATTGCAAGTTTGAGTAGTTTTACTTGCAAGCTGGCTTACAAAGCCGGGTTTTCATGCTCATTTTAAAATGTGTAAGAAAACCTGGCTTTATAAAGTTCCAACCAACGTAGAACAATTCTCAACCCCTTGCAGAATTTAATAACTTATCCTAAATACTGATTTACCTTCTCCGACAAAATGTATGCCTGCCTATTATAGCAAAGATAGCAAACAATCGCAGCCACCATAAGAAATACTTTACCAAGCTACATATTACCATTCACTACTGTTAAAGATGGGCAACGGTAATGGTGCCACGAAAAGTTCTAATCAAAGATAAGCAAACAAGAAGAAAACAGCCTTACCACGGCTGGTCCGACTTTAATGACAAAATGTTCCCTTATGTAGGATATCTGGAGCATACGGTGCCACTTAAACTTGTCCATTCTGAGATAGCCCTCATATAGGTAAAGGCCACTTGCAGAAATGCTCAATGAAACACTTTTTCCTTTGTCATCCTTGACTTCGTGCAATTCCATGCCATACATGGCCATACGCTTGGCGTTCTGCAAAAAGTGGATATCCGCCTCTTCCGGAGTCATTCCCCTACATAAACACTATTATACTGTTAAAAGCAAATCCATAACCTGAGGTAAAACATGATTATACACTTTCAATTTCTTATAGAAGGTGTGCCCTTGTAAATTTTATAAACGGTATATTATAGTCAGTTTTTCATGTTTTGATTTATTTTTGCTTTACGCGATACATTCAAATACTGCCACTTACGCAATGCCTCATATAAGCATATACAACGAAAAGTGGGAAGCAATCAAGTTCTGATGCAGCCAAAATAGGAAATACTGCTTGTGATGTTTTTGTAATATTTATGAGATTTTAATAACAAAACCTATTTAGCTAGTATTAACTAAAAGTTGCCGATTTAAAATAAATCTAAGAGTTTGAAGAGTAACAAAGTTTAGTAATCAACAACTTATGTTGTTGATTCCAAACTTGTTTATGAAACAAAATTGTCTATGTAATCGATACTTTTGGAAACATTTTTTCATCAAATATTTGTCAATCACTCGAGATGTTCACCCACAAGAAGTCAGTAGTATAGTTGCTGTAGCTTAGTAAAGCCAACTACATGCTGCCCTAGGCACAGCACTTAGGGAAGCCTATGTAAGAAGCATATAACTGCACCACCATTTTTATACGATGTACAATTTACATGTAATTAAAATAAATTAGCCAAAAAAACAATTCCGTTGTCGATGTAAGTGTGATCTCTTGGTTATCGAGCTCAATTCCTTGAAGTAGGCAGCAGTCGGAAAAGTCGCTTCTGCGCCTCTGTCAATCATTATGCATCGTAGTCTATAGGCATAGAGATAGTTCAAAAGTTAGCAAAGTCAACCATCACTAATTTTTCAAATTTGTTTTTGTTAGGCTTGTTTAACTGTCTTTAAACCTCAATCATGCACGATGTTTCATTTTAGCTACACTAAAAAACACGAAAATAGATTTCTATTCTTTTGCTTTTTAGTCAAAATAGAGCTTTGAGAATGTGGTTGACAGTGCTAGAAAGAATGACCGAAGAAGGCAAAACTAAAATCGACTTAGACAGAAATCAACTATAAAGAAGTGGTTACTGTAGAAAGTATGTACATTCTCGTGTCACACCTACTTTAACAACCAAACAATAGATTAAGATGCCTGTAACAAAGGAAAGTGAACAATCGATAGAAACAAATCATAAACCAATCGTTCTGTCAATCAGAGTATAGTTCAAAGATTAACCGAAGAATGGTATCATTCAATAAAACCAACAATCGCCAAGCAGACTACATAATTTATCACAGAAGACATGCCAAGTGCTTGTGCTTGACCTGTTCCTGCCCTTTAAGCAGTACTAAGCAAGCCAGTAAAATTGCAGTCGCGCACATCCTAACCACATGCAAAGTTTACCGTAATTTCCGGTGTATAAGTCAAAAAATTGATACCAAATTTTAAGCTTTAAAAACCATCGTTAGCTTATAGAGTGGGTACATTTTCATGAAACGGCTTCTACAAAAATTCAACTTGAAAAAACCATTGCAAATCAAAATTAAACAATATGCCATGTATGCACTTATTGATAAAATAGTGAAATACTAGTAATCCTACTAAAGATGAAATGGATGAACAAAATTTCATTTCTTCACCATTCAAATTGTCATTGCTATGATTCTCTTCTGGACTAACTCTTTTTTTCTTCAAATTTAATGCTTTTTTGCGTAGTATTTGCCTAGACACCGACACATTAGTAATCCATTGGACATGTCCACTATCATCCATCCATTCTTTTTCTTGTTCATGAATCACAGTTCCTGATAGAATGCTTGTTAAATAGATTCCTGTTAAACAAAAACTTATGCATTATCGAAGGCAGCAGTTTTGCTCTATCGGCGAGACAGGCCTATGCAAGAGTGAAGTATTGTTTTCCGTGCCTTGTGGTCTTCACTAAAACTGTCATCTCTCATTCTTTTGTTAAGTGCTTTGGGTATTGCCGACGCAACAAAAACATGGGCATTTTTTGCTAATGTCGAAGTTTAATGCAATTTCCTCATTAACGCATTGCCTGCCTCTGACGCCGACTGATTTATTACCAATCAAACAATTTAAGCCAAAAAAGATGGTCGGCTTATACAGAAGGCACACATCAAAACCAAGATTTTTAAACCCAAAATTAGACCTTGACATACGCCGGGTCGACTTACAAGCCAGTATTTATGATAAATGGCTCAAAACGTGAACTCAACATACAAATGGGAGGAAATGAAGAACTTCATCCAAATAAAGTTAAAAGAGGAAAGTCTGTGAGCGACTTAATAAAAATTAGAAAATCAACAGAACTGCGCAGTTTAGATCAGCAGTAGCCTTTTACTTTGACGTCGTGTGCAAAAGACAAGAAAGAATTTCAATACAACCAAATTGATGATGAACATAAAGATGAGATAAATCAGGATGCAACACAAAGCTCTGGTGTAATACTGACAGTAGATAACTAGGGTAACATTTGCAAATCTGGCAAAAACCATTATTTTACAAATTTTTAAGTCACACTAACTTATATTTTTCTGATTTATATTAAGCCATGTTTAGGCTTGAGTTGCCTACCTTGGCATGCCTTGTGCTAATATAGAAATTCTACACTAATAACTAGCGATAGCAAGAACTAGAACAGGCCTGTTGAGTAACATGCACTCTACAGGAAGCAAGGAAAGAAGGTAAGTCAATACATAGGCAGTCTGTCATTCATCAAATAAAAATCCACTTGACCATTCAATTGTAACATGAAAATAATGATTTTGCATCAATACACTAGAGCAGCAGATAATCGACAGCTTGCCAAGTTTGAGAACACAGCTTCAAGAATTCAAGGAGTGACAATAGTGAGTTATTTTTGCAAGTAGTTGACACCTGTGTGATTGATGTAAGTCGGCTATTCTACTAAGGAGCTCCTCGGTAGACTTGGGAACAAAGGTAAAAGGACGCAAGTATTCGATGCCTTGGTGCTCTTTCCTGTCGTAGTCACCGAGCTCGCTCTGCACTGTATATGAGCCAAGCATGGCGAGTGTGTAGAACGAAGCCGGCAGCGAACCTGTCCTGAGATCCTTACGAATCTGTAGAACTATGAAATATCTACAACGGAAAATAGCAATAGAATAATAAGAATTATGATGATGCCGGTTTTGTGTAACCAAATTGAGCTCAGTTTACAGATAACTGACTTACACAAAAAGGGTAACCACATATTTTTGAGAAAAAATGCACGTTAAACAAAGAGGACACTGCGAGTGATTCTTTTGTGCAAAATTACCAACATTAGTGCTTGTGATTAGTGTGCTTGTGAGTTGCCCTAGCCACAACCGTGATAAAAAAATTGTGCCAAAGCATGAAAGTGAACACTTGAAAACGCAATTAAGATTACACACAGTCGATAGAGTGAGCAATCGATAAAAAGAAAACAGCTGAATAGGACAGAATAGCAGAACTTGAAAAAAAACTATTGTTTCTTACCAAACAGGAAAAAAGGTTTTTTAAGACGCCGTAGACAATCACAAGCTCGTGAGAGCAAGAGCCATTTTATTCAACCCATGTAAGCTACTCTTTCTCCACAATGTCAGAAGATCCTTGTCATACGACCTTCTTCCTGACAATATCCTGCAGGTTATCAAACTATTCCTACAGTAAATAACAGCTGCCGCTGAACCAATCTCACTTGAAAGCCAAAGATACCTGGCAATGTCTTCACTTAGATTCTCTGGAACAGGAGGATAGAACTTCAGTTCAAATGAGAACTCATGCGCTTGCGCTGTAATAAAACCAAGAAAGTGAAATGCACAATGGCACGCTGGAATGACTCCAGCACCAAAGAGTGATAAAAAAATGTTAATTATATACATATTAACACACGTAAACTTGTCAGTGACATGCTTAGCTGCCTCTGTTCATCAAGCATTCCACATGATTTCCCCGTGTAAAACAGCATACTAACTTGGCTGTGCTTCACATTCCATTGGCAAAGGGGGATAAAAGCTGATCGATTTCAACATTACATCCATAGGACCGCAGCGACTTACCCTGACTGCCTTCCATCTGTCTGTCTATTCGTTTCTCCATGTCCAGCCATCGCTAAATAATACCCAGAGAAGGTACCTAAGGAAGAACACCCAGGGATGTAAAGATGGGTGCGCGCCATCAAACTAGAGTACAACCAAGCCTTAAATAACAGTTGTATTGACATCTTAGTGCAAAGCTAGTTCAACTGTTTAAATCTGCACACAAAGTAATCTACGAGAGGAGATGATCAGAATTTCTTAAAACATCGTAGTTTCGTAAGTAAAGGAAGAGAGGCTGTTGATGGATGTTAAGCATTAGGTGTAAAGATATAAAAGCAATTATATAATAAACATGCTAATTTAATTTTAACCAACTAGTTCAAGCTAGAATAGCAAGCCATGTCGGGTATCTATAAAATCACTTCACAAAGCCTACTCTGCCATTTGTTTTGCTTTTGTGTGTTAATCAACAACAAACGTCTTTTCATCAGTTACTTAGTTATTAAAATATTATTATACGACTTGTAACTCATCTCTATGATGCACTTATTTCTTTTAGTAGTTATTAAAGCGTTAAAGTTCTTTCAGGTTTGCGAACTATCGAGAAAGTGGAAAAAATTAAAGCATAATTTATTAATGTATGCCAACATTCAATGATTGTAGCATAAGAAGTACACATAGACTTCAGAATGAATTAGATGACTGCGTATGGCATTTGGCATTGGAACTGGAGAAAAACAATCGGTCAGCTTCTATTGAGGCAAATAAAACAACAAATGTAAGATGTATCTTTTCTTTGTGAGCATTTTCACGAAAGATTTATCGCTCCATTTTACCTCATTAAATATCATTCTCCTAAAAACGACGACCTTTTTAAACAACCCGTAAATCCAGAGAACCAAAAAGAAGCATTTGACTCAAAAGAGTTTGAAATTAACAGCAAATCAGTGTTAAGTACATGTGGAAGTTGCGATGAGACGGCGATACATTACAAAATCACTGTCATCACCTTTTACTCGTGTTAGTAGACTACAAAAGTTGCATTCTCAGCTCGCTCAGTTTGGTATGGCAAAGAGAAACGAAGCAGGTCGGCAGAGAATTTGGTTAGGATATACAGATAGCACAGCGAATTGACAGGCAGTTACTTACGAAGTTACATGTAGTACTAAACACATAATAGTCATCAATAGAGCGCCTAATGGCAGTATCAAGTAACTATTCACGGATGTTTTGTCTCCCTTTCACGCTAACATCTCACTCAGTGCGCATGATTCAATGGCCATGAAAATTACCACTAGAAATTCACCGGTCGTACAGCCCAAGACCAAAGTGATATTGGAAAAAAGAAAGGGTACTGCCGGTTGAAAAATGCAATATTAGCAGTCAAATGGCACTGCAGTGCAATAGGATGACTGCAATGGTAGCTGCAATGGTAGCTGTAATGTACTGTGTGTTATTATGTAAAACAAACAGTAATAATGAAAGGAAAAGATTTTATATTTATATCTCTCCCCTGCATTAGGAAAAATGCAATATTAGAAGTAAAATGGCAAGCTGCTGTGTAATATACACAGCTTGAAAGTTGGTGGTGTTGAATGCAGATGTGTTTTGACAGCGATCTGTAACCAAAGTAAAAACTTGGGTCATGATCACAGAAACATAGTTGAGTCGAGTGTGTAAGGTTTAGAGTTCTCTACATTAGCAGAAGGAGAAAATTCTCAGTTATTTTGAGAAAAAAATTTAATTTCAGCTTAGTTACATCAGATTTTATGGTCAATAAACTGAATGCATGTTTACTATTAGTGCGAAAACATAGTTCGTAGAAAACTGGTGTTAAAGTTTGAGAAACGAAAACCAATGCACGGTTTTGTTTACGTTTCATATAGCAACCAATATCAAGAAGTTGTGATATTTATCTAATTTTTGTATTTATATGCTAAAAATTATACTGAATCTAAAAATTTTAACAGATTTTAGTTGGTTGTCATATAGTTAGCTGTAAATCTATAAGAGAGTGTAGGCCTATAACTTAATTTTGTAGATGTTAAAAATGGCTTGGCAGTACCGCAATATTGGGCACAGCCGTCGTATCATCAACAAAATCTTCAGAAAAATCATAACAGTAACATATTGTCCAACATTGGCAACTATATACTTTGATCTTGTAAGTTCAAATGATTATTTTTATAATCAAATCTTA
Source organism: Watersipora subatra (assembly GCF_963576615.1). Classification (NCBI taxonomy): domain Eukaryota; kingdom Metazoa; phylum Bryozoa; class Gymnolaemata; order Cheilostomatida; family Watersiporidae; genus Watersipora; species Watersipora subatra. The sequence continues at coordinate 46,413,442 of NC_088713.1, forward strand.
TGATAATCTTATAAAATCGAATAATTATTCTTACAATTAAATCTTGCAATAATCTTATAAGACTCATTAGAAAAATATCATGGACACTTCCTCTACTTTCACCAATCTGTACATCAGTTGGGATACCAAAGTACTCATTATAAGTGTCAAAAATGTCAGTTACTTTGAAATTGGCAAAAGAGAAATAATTACTTTTCAGTAATTCTACCTGAATTACAGAGACCTTCAATAATTGGACAATGCCATAGACTGGTAAAATGTGCACGTTTTTTTCGTGAAATGGGCACAACTTAATGGTTCTACTCTTTTTTGCACGGCTTTATTAGCATTTCGTTGGCCTGAGTCTTAATTTTGATTAAAAAATGCCTGTCAAATTTTAATGGCAATTTTAGGCCAAACTAACATGTTTATTTATGTATAATCCAATCAGATGGGATAGTTTTAGGATATTGTCTGAAAATTTCAAAGACTTGGTAACACATCTAAATAAGTTTACATGTGTTTCGTATTGTTATTATACTTAAACAACTCCATGAAAAATGATTAAGTTAAATTTGTTGATACGGTTTGCGCAAAAAGGTTTGGAATGGTCGTACATGAATAATTTTCAAGAGTTGTGTGCCCATATGCATTTAACATAAAGCATCCAAACCATTGCTTCACTTGTGTTTAGTCGTGAGATTATGAGCTATGCATACAGATAAGTAACTATAGATGGCTGATAGAGGCATTGTCACAATTAGATTGGCTACAACATCGCTGACCAGAATAGAGACTCAGGAAGAGGCTGCCGCAACAAGTTGATGCAACAGTCAATCAGGAGACCGGCTCAGTGCAAAGACTGACCCAAATAGAACAACTCTTGCTAAAATTGTGTGAACCGCGTTACATTTTTTATACTCAAAGTTATCTTTCAGTGTTTTTGAGACAATTCAGTTTATTAGAGACAACCAGCTGTTTGGAATACAACATTTTTTATATGTGCTGGTCAAATGCACGAGCTCTACAAAAATCGGCATAAAAATACGATGCAAACAAAAGGAAAGCTGCTAGCTTAACTGCTTAAGCTTGGTGAATATATTTCAGCCATGGTATTATTTACTGGCTCTAGAAAAGTTAGTCAACCATGAGCTGTGTATAATATGTTTGATTGCAACAGATTCTGATGATAAACCAACTATTGCAGTGAATCAATGCCATAGCTCAAATCTGACTCATCGCTGAATAGCAGGCAAAGTCAATGTTGTTTTACAATCGCCAGATATTTACTCTAAGTGTCAGTTAAAGGCTGGCTTCCTTACACAGCGAAAAATGATCATACACAGTTCATGCACCACAAAATTTTCATTTTGTTGCAAAATTTGTATGTAGAGGCGGTAAGGTTCGACTGTATACTTGAAGTACAACATCAGACTTACGAACTTCACCTAAAAATTGCTATTATATGTTGAGTTATTTTAAAACAAATTTTGGTTTGTCTTCCTCAACGTGCGGTGTTTTCACATGTTCATTGCCGCTTATAAAAACTTTGTGTAATTTAATTCAGCAAAACCCTGAGAGAATTAGCTGACAGTTTCTACATTTCTAGCCGAGCTAAAAGTTAGACACCAATATGATACCTATAGAATACTTATTTAAATTTGAAACAAATAAACTGTGTGACTTCCACAATATTGCAACAAAAATAGTTGTAAGAAAACGTGTTATCATGACAAATATTATATTGCTTTAAGTAATACTCTACAAAATTTTCTGACAAAAAGATTTATTTATTAACCAACCAAAACTTTAAATGTACTACCAGATTTTTTTAATTAGAATGCGCCCTCGGGTTACGATGACCAAAATATACAATTTTTTTTACCCATCGATGTAGAACACGATGGTTTTTCACCCTAAACATAGGTTGTTTTTCGCCATACGTTTTCAACAAAGATTTCTCTCAAAATTCAAATTTGGCAGTCGGTGTGCTGAATGCGTCGGAATAATGAAGATTCCATTATGCTCTTGTTCAAAATCTCTCGCACAATGCATAAAAGAGATACAATGCTCGCTCAATCTCTCTCTCTCTCTCTCTCTCTCAGTTCAACAATATTTGTGGTAGTGAAAACGCAACCGGGAACAGGTAGGTGATAAAATGTTAGCCAATGACAAAGTTGAAGTTTAGTTTATTAAAACACATACTAAAACTTGGCTTTAAATATTCGTTTAGTAAGCTAAATTTATCTAAGTTAAATTCAATGTTTATGTTATACATCTGTATCGAAGGTAAGAACTCCCTATGATGCGTACTGCACATAGTAATTTGTAATGTACATTTAATTGCAGATCATAATAGCTAAATATACTAAAGTTACTGCAACTATAGTTCTTAAAATTACCATATTATTTTGTTACTTATTTTTAATAGTATGTATATATAATTTTGATGATTTTACCAAGGGGTGTTTGTTTTAGATAATCACTATGGGTTTCTATATCCCTATATACGACATTTTTCCTTAACGATGCCAACACTGGAAAGAATTGAAATCGTATAGTGTGGGTGCATCATATTCGAGTAGATATTCAGTTGGTCACCTAACTACAATGACTATAATTAGCATTAGTCATTGATCTATGCCACTGCTCACAGGTACTCAAAAGCAATTATAATTTGTCTCACTACTGATTAAAATCACGCTGCTGTCTGTCTTTTTGTTTTTGAAAGGCTTTCTGTAATTTGCTCTAGCCAAAAATACAACACCTTGAATGTTTCAAAGTCAATGCAAAAATTTATCAATAATCAGTGGCAAATTTAAGGAGCATTACAATTTTTGCAGATTGGTTAGCAATTCGGTTGTTAACAGTTAGTGTTTTATAAATAGCAACTGCATTTATATATTGTTATAGTTTATTAGTTATAGTTATATTGTTATAGTTTATATATAATGATATATATAATAAGTTAGCAGATGTATAATACATTCTGAACATTTGGAAGCTTATCGAACAAGTATTTGAACTGTTTCAAGAAGAACATTAACTATCTAATTTAAACTTTTAAACTCTGTTTTACCTAATTCTGTGAATTAGGTACAATGGTTGTGCCCTAAATTTATGGGACGCTGTTGAAATGGCCATTGAAATACTTGAATATGTTATAAAAAGTTGTAATTTCATCAGAATTGTAGTAAAATTATATTTATATAGATTTGTACATGTTAACACTTTAAAGCATGACCATGGGATAACCAAGAAATATTTTTTCACCTGATCATATGCCCTTTTCACCTGATCATATGCCTTTTTCACCTGATCATATTTCCTTTTAACCTGATCATATGCCCTTTTCACCTGATAATATGCCTGTTCCAACTGATCATATGCCCGTTCTACCTGATCATATGTTAGTTCCGTGTTGTACTTCCAGTGTACGAAACGTTGCAAAATTATGGTGGCTTTGTGCGGTATAAGATTTCTGTATAATTCTGAGTTTGCAAGTCGATAGGAGTACTAGTTCTTCAAATATAGCCAAAACACCGAAAACACTTCTATCTGAATAAGAAATGAAAAATGACTGTTGGCAGAACATTAGTTATGTTTGCACTTCGAGACTTCCGGTTTATGTAGAGTTACGAAACTTTGATCGCTTTGTGCAGCAAATTTTTTCAGCAAAATTCAAGGGTTTCAGGTTGTTGGATGAGTATTCTTGGAGATATTGCCAAAATAAGAAAGGAGTTTCCTGAACCAAGAAATGAGACATGGCAGCCCAGCTGACAGAACATGAGTTCTCTTTGTACTTGCTGTTCACATAGTATTACCAAATTTTGGTCGCTTCATGAGGCATATATTATATATTTGTTATATATATATATATGTATAATATATATATAATATATATTGTTAACATAATTCAAGTTTTAAGCCGATTAGATTATATAGTTCTGAAAAAAGTGCTGAAATACGAAAGTCGCTTCTAACCAGCAAATAAATGATAAATTGCTGCCGACAGGACATTAGTTTCTAATGACAGTTTTTTAGCAATGAAGATACCAAATAAGCAAGCTATCTAAAAAGCAAACTTAAAAGCTTCTTTTCAGCAACGAGAGTTTTACACTAAAACTATTCATTTTTCTATTCGTACACACTCTATCTGGTTCAGTTTACACCAACCATTATGTTTTCTGAAAACCCCTAAAACATTACATCTTTGAAAGAGTGCGGAAATAAATGATTTACTATACAGTAGTCGTATATGCTCCTAATTCCACATAACAAAGAGTTTATGTCAAGTTTGTGCTTATGCGAGGTAAATAATTCTATATATAATGTATGAGTCAACTCAGTGCAAATTGTCAAATTCAATTTGAATAGCGAGAATCTCTATAGTTAGCCTTAAAAATATTGATATCTTTCGCCGCCTTTAAAAGATTATATATATTGTATAGGGCTCTCTGTAATACATACAATATATATACATTATATATATAAAATATAGATATATATATATATATATATATATATAGATAGTTCTGTATATATATACATATATATATATATATATAAAATTGTTTCCTCACCCCGGATACCCCGTATGGGTGGTAAAATCTGCTCTAACTCGGGTCTCCTACCAAAGACCTGGGAGTTTGAGAACTCGCCTCAAGATCTTAGCTGTTCCCAATAGCGCACTTTTCTGCAACTCACCTGAGTTGATTGTTGTTGGTATTTGGGCAAGTCACATTTTATGCGTCGGTGTTATTGCGCCCAGTGTTCCAATGACTACTGGGATTACAGTTGTTCTTACATTCCAGCATTTTTCAATCTCTTCTCCAAGAGGGAGATATTTCTCTACCTTTTCTTTTTCTTTGCTGGCTATATTGTAGTCATTGGGTACTGCTATATCTATTATAATAGCCCTCTTGTTCTCCTTGTCTACCACCACTATATCTGGTTGGTTTGCTAGGACATGCATGTCAGTTCAGTTGTAGAAGTCCCAGAGGATCTTAGCATGGTCATTTTCATTGACATTACCAGGAGCTTCCCACCAGTGTTGTGGTTTATTAAGGCCATACTCATCACATAGACTTCTATATACAACACCTGTGACATGATTATGCCGCTCAGTGTATGCGTTTCCTGCTAGCTGCTTGCATCCACTGATGATGTGCTGGATGGTCTCAGGTGCATCTTTTAGTTGTGATTCCTCCCATTTACTTTCTCAGATCAAGTGGATTTGAAAATCGGAAGCATATGACTTTCATTTGTTAAAATTTAGCTTCTGATAGGCATAAAAATTCAAAGTTGGTAATCCTGACATTATGCTTTATTTAGTTTGGGAGCTTCGAATGCCTTAATATACATAGAAATACTTTAGTTTGTCTTTGAGATGAACTTACTCAAAATTTCAGTCATTTTCATCTGAAAGTATCGGTAATTTTCAATCATTTCTGATTGTTATAGATGTTTGAGGTGATCTGACTACCAAGATGTTTCAAGATTAAACTCGATAGTAGTTAAAACATTCAGATCAAGTGAAAATTCGATTATAATAACTATAGTTGCAAATATAGCGACAGAATAAAGACACAGCATGCTGCAACTTGAATGCAATAGCTAATATCAACAAGAGCAATAGCAAATTGTAGTGATGTCATTCCACACATTTTTCTTCTGAGCGTTTTGAGCGTTTTGCAGAATTTAGTCTTGAAACATCCTGACAGTCAGATCACCTCAAACATCAAAAACAATCGTAAATGGTAAAAAAATACGGATACTTTCTGATGAAATCAACTAAAATTTTTGGAAGTTTACTTTTAAGTGTGTGTCCAAATTCATAACACAGCACAGAAAAACCCAAAGAAAGACGTTTCACGGTTTCACTCACCCGAAGCTGTGATCTTGGTTCAATATATGAAATGCTAAAATAGTCCCCTTCCTCCTTTAGTCCTAGTTTATCTTTGACAGCATTGAATAACTCTTTACCAGTGGTACCTTTCTAGAATACAACGACAGGAGACAATGTTCTTTGGCAGAAAGCATCAAAAGCGTGTCAACAAAGGTTTTTGGACGATGCTTCAAGCTACAGGGCAAAGCTTCAGACTAAAGATTGTTTGGACAGGGAGAATAGTATAACTGAAAGAGGAATTTACGAGGAAGGAAATCACATATTAATCGGAGTGAATATTCTATGTAAAGTCACTTTGTGTCATAGGTTATTTGGAGATTATGAAAAAGCTCAATACCTTGCTTTTGTATACAGACTGACTACGATAAATTGACAAACGAGATTTTTTGATGCTTCTCGGTGACCTATTCTTCACACATTTTGACTAGCCACATAGTCGAAGCTACCAAATCATTCATACATTTATGGAAGCATAGAAGCGGGCAGTACTAAGTTTTATATTTTCAGTTTATTTCATTGGCTGGATTGATTCATAAACCAGATGCAACGCCAGCGTCTAGGATTGTAGGTCATCAAAACACACATAACCAAAGCTTGTGACTACAGATCCGCGCAATCCATTAAACAACATAGAAAACCACAAGGCTATTAATAACTTAACCAGATTCGCTCAAATGTGTACCATGACTAGAAAGAATGCTCGGGAGGGAAAACTAGCAGACTTGCGACTGAGCCATTGTTATCCCTTTGAACCCTACCCGTTATTCTCAATGTGTGTCAGTAACCCTGGTCAACTTGTCCAAAGATTTTAAGGTGTTTTAAAATTTTTATGAAATATATTCAAATGTGCTCATAATATGGTAATATTTAGTGAAACTTTAGTGAAATAGTCGGGCAACCCACAGCAAATCTCATCAAACAGAAAAAAAACAGTACTTCACCATTTTCAGGCTAAAACTAAAAAAGTTTTTCTGATTTTAAAACTCGTAAAAACATTTACAGTAGCATCATATTCTTCAAGCACATGTTCATCGTCATTTCATGACTCAGAGTGTATTGAAAAATTATACATGTAGTTAGTATCATAAAACTTTTTATTTGCTTCACAATCATTTATAACATACCTACAAACGAATTGTATCGATTTTTTGAAATATTGTTCTAATAAAATTTGTTATTATAACGAAGGAAGTAGATAAAGATATATGAGAACTGTTAGAAATGAAAGTGAAATTTCTAATATAAAATCCTGTGCAAAATTTAATTCGATTGGTTTATTCTGCTACTTATAAACAGCTTTTGTAAACATAGCCGTGTGAATGGCGGAACTCCGGCTGTTAGGGATTCTGACCCACCTTACGCAAAACCGGAAAACCAGCCGTTGGGATTCAAAGGATTAATAAAGACCAACATGACGTGAGCAAGGCTTGCAGGTTTCAGTCAAACGACGGATCTCTAAGATTTGGTTTGCTGACATACAGAAATGAGTTGGTGTGTCAAACTACCATTGGTCTGATGTCTTGCATTATCCTTCAATTCTGGTACATGGGTGAACCACCGTTTTGATCTACTAGTCCCAACAGAATCACAATATTTTGGGTCTGTAATGGACTTTCATAGATAGCGAGCCATAAATGGAGGCATATACTGCGTGCCATGTGAGAATTACCGACAACATCTGATATATTAATATCAAGTTTACTCAGGGAATAGTAGACCAATCTATAGTGGACAGCTTTGACAGTATATGTCAGCAAACATTGAGTCTGGAAATTGATTCCACAATTTTACTGATTCGAATAAATCACTTATTATTTAATTTTATCGCCTAAAAGGAAATTAGTACTCTATTAGTCTGGCTAAAATAAGTATGCAGTAATACTTATTTTAGTAACACTCCGATAGACACCTGTTTGTATATGGGGTTTTTGTAAAGCATTCAATTTGAGGTTTTTCAAAGTGTAAATAAATTGGGCGTGATTGCATATTTATGAGCTTGGGGTTTAGACACATGTGAACCAGCATTCTGTATATAATGTGTACGTATGTAAAAAGGATTGGAACCCCGACTCAAGGCGGTAAACAATTGTACTGTGAAATAAATGTAAGTAACCAAACAAGCATTTATGACAGGACAACTTCAAGGTTACAAAATGCTTGTAATACCGAAAGTACCAGCATGCTTTTGGTGAGACAAATTAGGGAACAAAACAAAAATGAACCCTACTTCCAACATTCAGAACTTTCACGCTTGGCCTCAATAGATATTTGAGCCAGTCATAAAGATTTATGTCAAAGGGAAAGTAATGCAAACTTGAATATACTCCCGAGATGTATGTCACTCTCTGGCAAATCGATCGACAACCATAACAAGTAATCAACCTAATCTTAGGCTGCAACAAAATTCCTTAAACTCACAAAATCGGCAAACGGTCTCAACCATAAGCAAGCGTTGTGAACTAACTGAAGTCAAACAACGCATTCCAACTACAGGAAAAGTTGAAAACTTGGCTACACAAACTCAATCAAGCAGTAAAAGCAAACCATCCTATCTGACTACGGCATAACAAGTGTGTGATCATGTGCTACAAGACATAATTAAAACCAAGGGATTTTTTTCTAGCTACCCTATTCAAATAGGGTCACTGGCTATAAAGCAAACAGACTGATATGCCTCCACTCTCATGTTTGATTCATACGGCTGGCGCAATGAGTCAAAGTAAAATGAAATCATCAACAACTTGTTTGTGATTGGGCGGCTCATCTGTTGACCATGCTTCTCTAGATGAATCTGATGTTAATGTATCATCAGCATAATTTTAGCGCAGATTTTCGGTCTTGTGAGTCGATGCATCATAGCTGATTCTTTAGCGAAACAAAATTGCTTAATTCTTTTTAGTAACCGGTGATATACTTACTAAATCGTGATAAAGTCAAGCAAGGAACATTCTACCTTATGACAGTAACTGCATAGCTCCTCCAACAGTATCAAACTTTTCAAGCATACCAAATAAATGGGCACAATTTTTGAAGATCTCTAGCATACTACTCACAAAAACTTACTAATCTGTTCAAAAAGGTACAATATGGCACACAGTCAATACAGTGTTTAAATGATATGAACATATCAAATAATAGGCTTGTTTGGTGATCAAACCAAAGGTCCTTGTTCCTACATTCTGAAAAGTTGTTTCTTAGATCAATATAGGAACTCTGAAACTGTTATTTGGTAACATGTTAGTACGCTCTATGATACTAGGTTGCAGATGTCTTCTCTACCAGACATCTATAATTGCATTCTAAGTTATACGGGGCAGTGGGTGTCAAACTGCTTATTTTGCTGACCAAGTTCAAAGGAAACAAATTTTCTTTGTGAAAATCAAGTGTCAGCACCGTTTAAAGTCATCAAGGCATAAAGAAGTATTTAGAGATAAATAGAGATAGTCTTGCAAGATAAAAAAAAGTAAAAACAAGAATGCAGACTCGTCTTTTCGTCATTTATATCTGACGGATTTCTAAACTAAGTAAGCTGTACTTCTTCTACTTATCGATGATCTTTGGATGCTATTTTTATTACCACTGGAGACTAAGAGAGTAGATATCCTCATAAAGCATTCGATGCTAGTTTGGGTATCCTGCTGGTAATACAGTGAACATTCTCCTCATTGACAAGGCAACATCAGTAAATCATAATTATTATGACTAAGTTATGACAAGTTATGACAAATTATGACTAGTAATAGGCCTACTCAGTACTATTTCTAGTAGCCCTAATGGTGTGATAAAGCTGGCAAAGTGTAGCATTTGCATAGTTGAAGTTGCAATTCTAAACCACTGTCGTGCTTTCAGCCAGTAGTGAAGAGATCAATATACCTGTGATTAACTGAAAAAAATTCTTAATAACCAACCATCTCCAGTCCATTATACATTGTGCCCTAGGGTTGCGATGATGGTTATATGATTTTCTTGCCTTGCAACGTTAAACAAAATGTTAGATTTTTTTGCCTTACGACGTTGAACAAAATGTTTTTTTGCTTTTCCATACAAAAACTTTACGTCATTTTCCACAAAAAGTTTTTCTCAAAATTCAAATTTGACATTCGGTATGCTGAATACATTGGAATAATGAAGATGCTGATATGCTATTAGCGCAAATCCCCCGCTAACGCATAAAAGATATACAATGCTGGCTGTCTCTAAGTTCAGCGTTATTTGTTATAAAGTTATTGTGAAAACTAAACCGGAAAAGATTGGTGATGACATTTAAGCCAATGACAAAGTTGAAGTTTTGTAAAATATCTAATAAAACTTAGCTTCAAGGGTGTTTTAGTATGATAAATTCATTAAAGTTAAAATCAACGTTTATGTTACATGTACATGTATATGTCTGTATTGAAGGTATGAACTCCCTATGTACTGCACATATTACATTGTAATGTTACCTTTTAATGCAAATCATGACCACTAAATACATTAAAGTTACTGTAGTTAACTATAATTACTAAGATTAATATAATATTTTGTTACTAAATTTCAATATGTGCAGTAGGTAGATAAAATTTGGATGATTTTCACAAGGGTGAAAAATTATGTAAATTATCTAATGCTTACATTTTCACCAATTTTAGCATTAGATATTTACTATGGGTTTCTATACCACTCCATACAACATTTTCGTCTTACGATGCTAACGCTGGACCAAACTAAATTCATATGGAAAGGGTCCACTGTATTGATTTTAACACAAGCTGATTTCATTTGAGTCACTCCTGAACAATGACAACAGGGCATCGCACAGACGCATATATTTTTACTTTTAACAGGCATATAAAGGCAGCTGGTATAATATGGAACTGGACATGAAACTTTATAGATGATTCCTTAAAGGTTGACTTCCAGCAAACTTCACATTATAGTTATTTGGTATCAAAAGATTCACCATGTCTTACTCTGCTGTCTTGTAGATGCAAAATTTGTGGAAATGTGATTCCAAGTGCCTAAAAGCTAAAAAAATGAACAATTAATCGCAGCCAACACAAATCCGCTGTAGATTGGAATCTTTTTCCCAAACAGCTCAAATGGAACGTAGTTGTACAAGATGGCTTTTGTTTACAGTTTCATGCCACCTCATTCATCGAAATATTTTCACAAATACAGTTCCTGCATGCAATTAAACTATGTCTATTTTTCTTACATGTATATTCTATTGTCATTGTAATGCTGTAACTTTCAGCACTGACACCTTATAACCTACTGTGAAAATTTGTTTAATATTTTAACTTTAGCTCGAAGGAGTACATATCATTGCCTGATATAGATGATGAGCCTGTTGGTCACTTGTGATAATCAAAAAATGCTGCAGAAATTATTCACAAAGTATAGGTCACAAGATCAGATTACCACTAGACGATTAGACCGAGTCTAAACAAAGCTGTAAAGTAGCGAGCATCTATAGTTCATACGGGGTCTTCAGTAAAACCCAAAGTGATTGTCATAAACTAGTGCTACAAGAAGTTTTATATTGAGCCTTTTATTGGCCTGTCAATTCATGTGAGAACATCACATGACAAAACAATTACCAAATTTAATAACCACGTCAGAGAAATAAACTGATTCCAATCTACGGAGCAATTCGCTTTTGAGCTTTTAAGAGCTTATAATCACATTTCCACATATTTTGTACCTACAACACAGCTGAGTGAGACATGGTGAATCCTTTCATACTAAATAACTGTAATATGGATTTTGTTGCAAGTCAACCATATAATAATTAAATCAGCGGCCACCCAAGGTTTCACTCTATTATGACATTTCTACGGACCAAAATTATTTTGTACTCGTGACTTATTTTCATAATTGATTTATTGACTGATTTCACCATTATCTACACTCAGCTGACATGTAGGTCAATAACTTCTGCGCTTACACAAGCTCTCCAACTCACAGATGGCTGAGAATGATGGCAAGCTAAGATTAATTGATCCTTACCCGTACTTGCGTCTCAAAGCTTTCTCCATCGAGGAGATGTACCAGACACTTCACCATTGCTGATGATACTTCAATAATGGTATGCAAAATCTGGCAGAGACACCATGACCTTCTGACAATGATGAAGCCTGTTTTCGTTAGTTAATCTGTTTGTTAACACGACACATCTAGTAGTATCAGTATGCAACTACTGTGACTACATGCTAGATAACGTAAATGTAGCTATGAACTTTGCCAGCGTGTAGCAAAGTCCTGAGATACATAACAGATAGCCTACACAACTACGTTATACAATCTAGATTGCAAGATTATCTATCCATAGCTTGCGGCAGTCAGCAATGTTTACACACTACCTTGGTCAATCGCAAGTCTACTAGCCAAGAGCTAAGTCATTTACGCATAACCTGTGATAACAGGCTTTGGGATGAAAGGTCAGGACAAAAAACCAACATTTAAATGAAGACAACAACATGATTAGTTCGACTACTACAGAAAATAGACTTGTTTAACTACACCAGTATCTTTGAAGCAAAGCAATCCGTCAATTGCTTCGTTTCTTTGTAAAAGTGACAGTTCAAAATGGTCTAACTACAGTAGTTCCCACACATGATATGAATAGCAATCAGTATATTTACTATATAAACGGCAATCGTTGTCTGTCTATATATCTATCTGTGTATCTGTCTGTCCGCTTTATAGAGTACCGTACTTTTCGGACTATTAACCGCTACTTTTATATAAGGGCGTGTCTATTCTGTGGTTTTTTCACCGCTAGGGCGCATTAACGGGAATCTCCGGTTAGTACACGCCTCTATTATAATACGTAACCTGCTATTCATCGTAGGGATGGACGATAAATACTGATATGCTAATAGCATGAGTTGTCTTCTCGATATATTGAGTGACCGATAACTCCCAAATATGAGCAGTATAATCGTCGTACGAATTTTGGTCGTACGAAGCGAACTGAATTAATATGTGTAGTAACGGTAAATAAATTATAGAGCGGTCTTTCTTTTTCCTTTCGGTCGAACGAAGCCAACTGAATTAATATGAGTACTAATTATCGTAATTTCGTAATATGGACTATTAGCCGCTACTTTTCTCTGACGATTTGAGCCAAACGGCTTATATAAAGGTGTGGCGATTCTGTTGTTTTTCTTTCACCGCTCGGGCGCATTAACCGAAATCCCCGGTTAACACGCTTTTTAAACGGCAAATTTTTTGCCGTGTTAAAAAGCACCTTTCCTGAGTTCTGCGGCCTATACAAAGGTGTCTATACAGCTATACAAATGTACTATTCTTTAAATAAAATAAATTAACGAGTAGTTATTTACATGCAATTAATATTTACTGCCAACGTGTACCGAGAAGGTCACGTAAACGTTTGTTTCTTGGAGCCACTAGAAAAACGCAGTTCTCACCTACTAAATTTCCACATCAAAAAGGTAAGTGTTTCTTATACGATGTTGTATTGTCTATGAATTGCCACATCTCTACTACTTAATAACGTTGGATTTGCCGCTGTTCGTGATAGTGGGTCATGTTCATTTCTTTCAGCAGCCGAGTTACTAATTTTTTCCAGCTACAAGTAGGCCTACTGTAACTTACTATTACAGAACTTTCACGAGTACTCCGAGGGTTGCGATACGCAAATGTGAAAAGAAAGAGAGCAGCTGCTATCGGCTTACTGTCACCCTGCATCAGCCATGACCAGCTATACGTCGCCTGCTCAAAAGTAGGCACACGCCGAAAACTATTCCTTCATACGCCCGACAGAAAAACCAAAAATGTTGCCTATCCACAAGTGTTGCGTTGAACTAAGGGAGAGAGAGAGAAAGGGAGAGCGAGGAGGAGAGGGGGAGAGAGAGAGGGGGGAGGGAGAAAGAGAAGGGGAGAGAAAGGGAGAGCGAGGAGGAGAGGGGGGAGAGAGAGGGAGAGCGAGGAGGAGAGGGGGGAGAGAGAGGGAGAGAGAGAGGGGTGAGAGGGAGAGAGAGGGGAGAGATGGAAAGAGGGAGAGAGAGAAAGGGGAGAGACGGAGAGAGAGGGAGAGAAAGAGGGGGAAGAGGGAGGGAGAGGGGGAAGAGGGAGGGAGAGGGGGAGAGAGGAGAGAGGGGAGAGGGAGAGAGAGAGATGAAGGGAGAGGGAGGGAAAGAAGGGGAGAGAGAGGGAGAGGGGGAGAGACAGAAGGAGAGAGAGGGAGAGGAAGAGGGAGAGGGAGGGAGAGGGAGGGAGAGAGGGAGAGGGGAGAGACGGAGAGAGGGAGAGAGGGGAAAGAGGGAGAGATGGAGATGTAACTGCATATTTGGAGTTGTTTTACAGTATGAAAGCCAACTCTCAATAAACCTTATGCTGCATGTGAATCTGTTACTGTAGGCGGGTAATGCAGCTAGTTATGAATATATAGCGCATGAAATCTAGTTGTAGTGATCCATAGCTATCCTCAAAGGCTGGTCAAAATATAACTCTACACGGGTCAAGCAATTTCACATTGGGTCAAGCAATTTCACATCATAAACGATTCAGATGGAGACACTATTCAGTGTTAATATGCATTAGAGTGGCTGCAAGAAAGGTTTTTCAAGCTATTACCAGCATTGGATCACCAGCTGCATAGGCGAAATGCCTCCATTTTCTACACTCGGCTGACTTGTAAGTCAATAATTTCTGCACTTACCCAAGCTTTCTAATTCACAGATGGCTAAGAATGATGACCTGCTAAGATTCATTGATCCTCACTCATACTTGTGCCTAAAATTTTTCTCCATCGAGGAGATGTACCAGACACTCCACCATTGCTTTGCCATGGACACCCTGTGGTTATGCCAGTTTTCGTCTCTCTACAATGGTAGCACAAGCTTTTATCAAACTGGTAAATATCGCTACCCTACGTATGTCTAGAGCAGTCCATACACAATGCTGATTCTTTTTAAAAGTGAACAGTCCACATCAATTACCAAAATTTTTTGAATTGATACAAAATTACTAAATGAAAAATAGTTTCAGAAGTTTAACTTTAATTGCTTCTAACTATTAACCAATTTATTCAATGTATAGCTGTGGACCATTTGATCAATGTATATCTGTAGAATTTTTTGCCAATCTACATTTATATATATAAATCTCAAAGTTTGTCATCGTCTGCTGTCTTACGGTATCTGGTCAGCTATAGCGAATAAAATTTAGCAATGAAAAATCTGTATCGCGAAAGTTTTGATCTCAAAATCTCCTGAATACAAGACGACAAGCTACCCCATTAAGTTACACAGAATACAATAGATTTATTGAACCATGTGGGTCATTGTGTGGATTAAAATACGCATAGAGATATAGCGTTACACGGAGCGTCACTAAAATTTGCTCGCACAATTCTTATTAGTAAGTTTAGCTAAACGGATACTAGCTTACTCAAATTAGCCAATAGCAACTAATAGCCCAATACAGTAACATCCCCGACAGTTGGCTGAATTATATGTAGCTGAATAATTGTGCACACAACTATTCTCTGAGCTTTATCCACACACCTGACAATCTCTCACTGCCCAATTGACTGCCAACGTGGTAATAGAACATAACATTGACCCTCAGTCGTAAACAATGCTTTTCCATGAGCCAGTGTTTTCCTAATGTCATAATGATGGTATTCAATACTTGATATTAACAAACCCTCTCAGAGAAATTTTATCCATTGAATACTTACAAAACTGCAGTTATCTGCACTACTGAGGAATATATATTGACTATGTTTATGTATGGATTCTGTGAAGGTGATATGAAAGCCACATTATTATTCTACTCAACAAAAATGCAAAAAAGAAGTGTGGAAGCTGTGATCTAAAGATATGTGGCCTAAATTTATATCATGCGTGTTTGACAAATTAATTAATTGCATACTACTAAAGAGTAAAGACTGAAGACTAATACTACATACTAAATAATGCATACTACTAAAGACTGATTTACACTATATCATCGTATGTCAGCATTTTCTTTTTGGTGTTAATTATATCAACCATAAACCAATGGCATCAATGAAGCTACGCGGACACTTCCGGGAAGTTTGCAGCTGTCAAACTTTCTCGATCTTTCGCCGAGCATCGACGATCACCTTTCAAATGTGATGATAACTCGTGGTCGCCATTTTCATGATTTCTTTATTTCCGTTTATGATTGTTGCTGCAGGACTAGTATTAAATTTCAGTAACGTGAAAACAAACAGGTTTCTTTGCTAAAAAAAATGAGAGCACTACATCACTGATGCAAACGCGGATGGGTTTGTGATAATGTTAACTATGTGACTATCGACGATCATCAAAGTATTGTGGCATCAACACCAAGATACGGTGATATAGTGTTAGCCAGCCTTTAACTAGGAATTGTTAGCAGAAAAACATCAGATAAATCGTCAGATCGCTTGTCAAAGTACTAGATTAGGCATTAACCATGCCATTGAAAATAAATGCCAAATTCACTTAAAATCTCTGTAGATATTATTAAACAGGGTTGGCAACCGTTTTTCTGAAGGATTATGATATTAAATATATTTTATACTCATTAAATTGACCTGGTATTATTTTTGTTTTCACTTGCAGAACACTTAACAATTGAGGTTTAAACACTAGTAAAATCACCTACTGTGGTTGAATTAGAGAATTATTCAGAGCAGAGTGAGCCAATTGAGGGAATATCTAAAAAAAACTATAGTATATGCTAGATGTTTAATGATGAATGAGCAAGCCAAGTAATGTAGTTTGTAGAGATAGTTATATTTATATCCAACTAACAATAACAATATTTATGGCAACCAGAGAGGTTTATTCATAAGCAAACAGAAAATACAATGTTTGCTTGTACCAGTTAAGGAAGCCCATCATGAGTGGTCCACAAAATTAGTAAAATCTAACATGGGGCGCTTCATGTGATTAAAAGGAAATAACAATAAAACAGCAATAAAATAATGCATATAGCTAATATCATATTTAGCAGGCTGGCACATTATAGATTGATTTCTGGTTTCACTGCTCCACAGTGAAGCCCCTCAAATTTAGAAGTGGAACGAGACAGGTTTTTTATTAAGTTCAAGACAAGACTCGAGACACTGTCTTGTAAAAATTCGAGACTCGAGACACGAGACAGTAAAGTAATGAGTATTTGGTGATGATTTCACTACACAAGAACTAGCGTACTTGATATATAACATTGATAAATCGTTTTTTAAATTGAACTTTCACCTGTTATAAACAATTTAAATACAACATTTCAATAGCGATATGCATGTATTTTTTGTAAACAAAAGTGATGCAAACAGCTCTAAAATAGCTAAGTTATCTATTTCTAAGAAATTCAAGCTTGATTGATAGTAATTATTATTAACATATTGCTTTGTACGTGTGTATTTTTACCATCTATTGAATAGGTCTTACTTTTTCATGTAATAAAATGTGTAATGTATGGCGCCGTACAGTGTCTCGTGTTGCGTGTTTGCAACTCGAGTTATACAACTCGAGTTGCCGAGTTGTACAACTTGGCCGGGTGTTTCATTTACAAAACATTAACAGAAATTGAATAATAATTATTTAAATATATACACATTCAAATTATATATATTGGCGATACTTGCCCATATTTATTTCTATAAATATAACAAAACAAAAACAATTGTAGAATGTAAAAAAACATACTAAAAAACAATCTATGTGGGAGCCGGGCCACTTCTTTTTCAAATGGAAAAAGAGTTATCTCTCTAGAACCTGACAAGAAACTGAATGAACACCGAAAATGAACATAGAAATAATTTCAACGGCATTTAATGATGCCCCAAAATAAATTCCATATAGAAAATATAGCTAGAAAAAATGAAATGATGAGTTGTTTAGTATGGTGCCTTACAGTGCTTCGCATTCCATGTTCTCAAGCCGAGTTGTTGAACTCGAGTTGCTGTTAAAAGAAGTAGGCCTGGATTTTTGATGAACTCGAGTTGTGTAACTCGAGTTGTACAACTCGAGTTATGTTTACAAACTCGAGTTAAGTTTACAAATTCGAGTTGGTAAATATAACTCGAGTTGTATAACTCGAGTTGCAAACTTGGCACACTATAATTCGCCTTAGCTCTAGTTTTACAGCACATACATAGTTTAATTTCTATTAACCAACGGGTGCCTAATGATGTACCATCATACCTGCCAACTCTCATGCATTGGGCGTGAGACTCACGCATTGGGCGTGAGACTCACGCAATCGCCCCAAAGAAAAAATGAAAATGTGTGAGAAATGCGTGAGATTTTTGCACCAATTTCCACAAATTTATATATACTATTATTGATACATCAATTGCCCCACAACCAAATCTTACGCATTGCCCCACTCTTGGGTTGGCAGGTCTGTGTACCATTGTTGATATAAACAGTTACGGTTATGCTACCGGTTATGCTACCGTAATACCAATATATTGCACCTTACTTTTACAAAGTCTTTTTGCCTGTTCACAACCATACCTGCCAACTCTCACGCATTGGGCGTGAGACTCACGCAGTCCCCCCAAAGAAAAAATGAGAATGCGTGAGAAATGCGTGAGATTTTTGCCCCAATTTCCACAATTTTATACATACTGTCAAGGGAGAAATTTAAGAAATATAAGATTGTTATAATATTTAATAATAATTAATAATATTTTTAATTGTTAGCAGTAGTAATAATAATAGTTGATAATATTTGAATATTTTAAATTTCTAATTTTAGAAATAATAATGAAAAGTGTATTGTTTTTGTGTTTTCTCTGAGTGTAATAATATTATGGTTCCATGGTTCTATGGTTCTATGTTTCTATGGTTCTATGTGTAATGGTTAGCCTCTGGACCTTGAGTTCAATTTCTCCCAAAACAAATTTTGACTGCAGACAAAGTGGCACTTCTGCCCACAAAATCCGACTGCTGCTATAAGCCCACATTGAAATAACAACTCAATCAATGGATATGGGCACGCCTATAATTCTCCTTGCAACTTGTTTGACAGCAGCTCGTTATTGCAATGATGAGCCTAAGTATCAAAGTTCACAGCAAGTAGTACTGATAGGCCTACTAGTACTTGTTGGCAATTATTGTAATAGACAACAAGAATGCACCAGTGGTTTGTTTTTCAAGTGTCTGTAAATCTATTTCCTTTAGAAGAACAAAAAAATAACAGTAATTCTGTCAATGCTACTAGCCAAAGCAAGCAAAAATAACAATACGCTTGTATATATGTGATTAGCCCTATTGGTTATGACCTTTCTAGGTTTAATAGTTACGTGTGTCTGCGAGGCGTGTAGTGACGAGGTGTGTAGTGACGAGGCGTGTAGTGACGAGGCGTGTAGTGACGAGGCGTGTAGTGACGAGGCGTGAAGTGACGAGGCATGTAATGACGGCTCCTTCTGCTGGCAGGGGGCTGAACGAATTCTATTCTCTCAGGGCTTTGTGGCTTCCTGGCCCTTTGGGTAGATTGTATCTGCTGTATGTTTCCTCCTCAATGGGATGCTCCTCTGCAGGCTATCTGCTGCAGGTTATGGCTTATATTAGCCTCTCTCTGCGCCCTCTTTTGCTGCTTGGCTCGCTGCCAAGTTACTGTCTCTGGCTCGCTGCCAGATGATCTCTACTCTTCTCTGGCTCGCTGCCAGATGCGCTCTGGCTCGCTGCCAGATGCGCTCTGGCTCGCTGCCAGATGCGCTCTGGCTCGCTGCCAGATGCGCTCTGGCTCGCTGCCAGATCATCTGCCTTGGCTTGTTGCCAGCTCCTCCTTATATACTTATTCTCGGATAAGTGTCAAATGTCACTGGATTCTTACAACTTTGTAATGTCTGTTTCTAGTGTCTCCGATGTCAGCCAGCAGTCCTTTCTGACATTTGGTATCTGACGCCTTGACAGTTGACATTTTATGGGATTCCATGACGATGTGATACCCCGTGAATTAAACTAATAATTTGTACAAGGCTTGTCTTCCATGTCAGCCAACATTCTTTTTTTCTGACATTTGATATCTGATGTCTTGACAGTTGGCACTTTATGGGATTCCATGACGCTGCGATACATTCGTGAAATAAACTAAGTCTATAACTTTTACAAAATTGGCCATAACCTGAAAAACCATCAATAGCTGATTCATATGAAATGGATTTTGCTATAATATTCATTCTGAGACAGTTATAATAATTTATCTTACATAAAGTAAAAGGTATATTCATATTTCGTGCTTTTCTACATTCATTACATCAATTCTATTTTTTTTAAACATTAAAATTCATGCATAGCTATATTTTTACAAAGTCATACTATCTATAATGAATGCTATTATAAGCTATATCTATAAAAGTGTTGTAAATGTTCAATTTCGTTTACGACTGGTCGACGGTTCGATGTATGTATGTCCTTGTTTGTGCTTGTCCCTGTAATTGATTAGCGTATGGCTATACATCTTCTTCATGTGTAGTGGTGACATCATATATAGTCAGGCTTGTAAATATCTCTTCATTTAACTGTAATGGTTAGACGGTAATATGCTTGATAATGAGAGCATAGGGGTAAAGCACCAATTATTACACTGTTTGTAGCAGTGGAGAGAGATTGCCGTTAGTCTTAGTTTTTCCAAGTTTCCTATGCCGGCGTTACCTGTCAAACAATTTACTTATAAATTGTTTTGCCAAGCAACGGGTGTTGTACATAGCAAGGCTTTCAACACGGATGCAGATTTTTCATGCCGCCCTGTCATCACTTCTTTCACTGATGCAATCCTATCTCTGCAGTCTGACATGCTGACTTGTCAGAGCTTCCAATGCTGATGCAGTCCCAACTTGGCAGATTATCACCGTTTGTTTTAGCATTAAAATATCCACAATGCCAATTGTAGCGTGATTGCTGCTTTCTGCAAGCTTTCAAACTTTCCAACCCTGACAATACTATCATTGATACATCAACTGCCCCAAAACCAAATCTCACGCATTGCTCCACTCTTGGGTTGGCAAGTCTGTTCACAACTCGAGTTGTGCAACTCAGGTGTGAACACGCAACGTGAGGTACTGTAAGGCGCCATAGTATTGAAACCGATAGCCATCGATCAACAAAGAAGTACCGAAACTAAAAGAACTCACGATAACACTTTCATGCTTATTGTTTCATTTATATTAGGTTTTGTTTGTGTATTAGCTGTAGTATGTGAATTATATATAAATTATACTCATGAAAATAGATGAATCACTGCACCACGTATATTCTTATATTGAATTAACAAAAGTATAATTGTTATCCGAACACGGACAATGGTCGACACAGCCTTTAGTTCGTTTCTCCGTGCCCGGGCAAGTTTTACTCGCAATTGGTGATATCTAAAAAAAGGCCCGAATTTTATGAAGGTTAGTTGGTGTTTGGGCACGAAACGATAAAATACGGAAGTCTTACACGCAACAGTCTTATTTTTTAAATCGGATTATCCGGAGCGTAACTGAATACGATCTGGTATCTGTTTTAAAGACCCCGAACCGGACTAAAATATATTAACAGGGCCGTGGTCTGGACCGTGAGAGGAAATCAGCACCCCAAATGAGAACGCGCGCCGGAGGTAAGAATAATGGGTTGTTTGGTTTACCTGCCAAGTACGCTAGTTATCGCGCTCTAAACTACGCGTTCTAAACTAGTTCACTAAACTTGGATCTTCCCCATCTTGGAGAAAATATTCTTTCAGCGAGATTGAATTAGAACACAGAAGGAAACGACCTGCAACTTCATCAGCAATAATAAAGCATGTGAGTAGCAAGTGGTACATGAGGTGGAGTCAGACCTGCCAACCCAAGAGTGGGGCTATGCGTGAGATTTGGTTGTGGGGCAATTGATGTATCAATAATGGTATGTATAAAATTGTGGAAATTGGGGCAAAAATCTCACGCATTTCTCACGCATTCTCATTTTTTCTTTGGGGTGATTGCGTGAGTCTTACGCCCAATGCGTGAGAGTTGGCAGGTATAGGTGGAGTAGTTCAATTTCATTTATTGGACGTAATTTTAAAGTAGGGTAAGTTGAGTTGCATGGGAGATGTCTTGTGTCGGATTTCTTGAAGGCATGCAGTCCTATTGCTTAGATAGAGATCATTCAAGAAATTCTCTTGGTTGAAGTTTTTCGTGGAGCAATGCAGGGATAAGTTTATCTCTATAAAAACTATGTCGTGATCGCTGATGCTGTTTGGGATAACATCTGCCTTCAGTGGGGACAGGTTCTTACGTGTGATGATGGTGTCAAGAGATTTTTGCCAGTGAGGGCTATCCTCGTGGGGCTTGGGATAATTTGTCTTAAATTCAGTCATTCTAAAAGTTGCAACATCTTTTTACTCTTGCTTTAGTCTGAGGCAGTGGGCAGTAGATCACAATTGAAGCCTCCCAGAATAACTGGAGTGCAATTTTAAATCCAGATATTCCCATTAAACGTTCCTCAAGTATAGTAAGTTCTGCAATAAGGACCTTACGGTTTTTTATGTATTTATAACTTACTTGGTCTTTGCAGAAGTTGGGTGACCAGTATGAGGTTGTCATAGGGAAGACCAAGAGACTCGTCCAAGCTGACCTAGGTTTGTGTAGCTGCACTTATGGCAACACAGGAAACCTCTGTAAGCACCTGTAGGCTGTGGTGGTGAGTGCATTTGAACGTGGAACAAATGAACACCCCTACAAGCCACTCCAGCACCAAGGGGAGGATTTGTTTTGGCTTTCAACAGGTAATACCATAGGACTAATTACTGTTTAAAATGATAAGAAGTCAACTAGTTTACTTAGCCTTGTTAGATGCAAAGTTTGACTATTCACAGTGAACTCTCATAAAACATCCTAAACTATTTTACAGGTCAGAAAGCACAGAAAAGGCGGTTGGAGCCACTCCACCACAATACATTTGTAGATAATAAAACGATTAATACAGAAGGAAAAGTAGAAGAACATCTTGAATATGAAGAGATTGTTAAAAGGTACTGGCCTAGTATTAACCATCAACGCTTCGTAAAATGGAGTGGTCATGTATGACTAACAAAAGCCAGCCATAAAGCTTACTATTACTAAAGATTGGAATTTTTTGAGACCAAGAATTCATTCGAACCATTTGCAGTACGAAAGTATAAATAATCTTTTTCAACTAGAACCTACTTGTGTTATACAATATAAAGTTTGGTCATATGTGAGTATGATTACTCAAACACTAAAATTCTTTAGGTGGCTTGATATGTTACATTTTGTGAACAAATGTTTTGCTTTTATCATTATAGCGAGAACAGTTATTCAGAAGTGGAAGTGATACCAATGGTTTCTGAACTACAGCACCAGAAATGGTAGGTCTCGAGACAAGGCACTTGATCATCATATTTATTCATGTTTTTCATGTATAAGCTATTTTGTCACACATGCCTGTTATGACATGTCAGCAATCATCATGGCATAACATACCTGATGGTTATTATTTGCCACTGTGGGGATTGATTTGATAAAATCTCGTCAGAAGCCCCTTGTCCTATGTTCTCTGTTCAACAAACTTACCACCTTCAGCTTCTTGCTTCATTACTCCAGTGTTGTGTTTACTCTCCTGCTCAGTTTATTCAGTAATGATTTTTGCTTCTCAAATGATTGTACGTTTTATGATTCATGCCGAAGTACATCCTCTGTGTGAACAATGGTGATTCAATAGTTAAAAGACAAGATTACATAACACTGGGAGATATTGCTGTTTATAATATGCACATCATGTATATATTATGGAGTTTTTTTAAGGCAAGAGGCTATTGATGCATTCCACAAGGACATGTCGGATAAACTTGAAAACTACTATAAGGCGGCTATGTATGGTTCGGCCTTTGAGACCTTCGTTGAACGGTGAAAGGCCCATACAGCGAGTCAGAAAATCACCCTCCTGAACACGCCATTGTCTTTAGGAGAAAGATAGTTTTACGCAAAAGAGGTGAATTTTAGGGTGAATTGGCAGGGTGTAGTATTACCATAGTTTGGGTAACAAGTCAGTCAATTATACATTAATGTACAAGCATGCCTCACATGGTATTTAATATTGATAGCTGTTTGATACATGCCTAACTATTAGGCCCACCCCCCAGCGGTTTTGGGACTAATACTTTGGCTGGTGTCAGACACTCCTCATCAGATATTTTGGATAAATTTTTGTGATTAATCGAGTTATCATCAGATTTATACCATGTAAGACATAACGCAAAACATATTTCACATGAAAAAGAACAAATACCATAATAATTACAGGACTAAATTTGGAGTGCAGCCTTCAGCAGTGGCCAGAAGAAAAAGGCCACTCAACACAACAAAGAGCCAACGTAGAGGTTTCCGTAGGAAGGCTGCTGAACATGCCTATGGAAAAAAAACCAAGAAGAACTATCCTGCCCCACATAGTTTATCATTCTGTGTGGAAAGAACCATTTCTTTAGGCAAAACTCACTCCAAGACATGATACTGGTATGTTTATAGGTATATAATAGTCTATGGCTGCGACTTGCGATTTTAATTAACTGTACACACCAAAATTTATAAATGATGTCTTATGAATGATAATGGTTTCTTGTTTACACGTCTAAAGCTCTGTGAGAATGTCAGCAGGCCATGCATTTTTATTCACAGCTGTCCGATCCACATGTTTGAATGGAACATAGGTGTAAAATATTATAAATCTAAAAAACCATCTCCTTAAATCTTTTATCATTCAATCAATTTTATTGATCAGTTTTTGGAATTACTTTTCATTATTGTTGATAAAATGCATGTGAGTACATCTCAAGTCTCATTTGTTAGTTAACACTTTTAGATACTTTCTGTTAGTAACACTTTCTTTTGTTATTATTGTAGTAAATCTTATGACACACTGAATGATGATCAGTTGCCAGTGGCTCAAGAAGATACCATTACTACATCGGAAAATGTTCCAGCATCTCCCATATATGACATGGAAGCTCACCCCTTTGCATTATTTTGTTTTATTATTTTAGGTGTGTTAGGTGTGAGACTTCATCCTCGTACAGTTTGAATAGCATCTTACTGAGTATTTCCAAATGAGGTCTTTATATATTAAAACTTATTGAAAGAATACAATGAACATTCTGGATATACATTGTAAGTATTTTCAAACTTAATCTCACATTTTATCACCTAATCCGCCACATCATAAAGCGGACATGATTCCTGGATGAGGCACAAACATGAGTCTTTTTAATGGTTAACACCAGACATTGTTAATCAAACTCTACTAATTTACGCTGTAGTAATACTGAGGATTACAACACTTTTGGGATTTGTAAAAAGATATAAAGGCACAGCCTGACCAATTGTCCTACTTACATTTATTAATACAGCTTGATGATAAAACTGAGCCTCTTGATGAGTTGATGCCTGCATTTGCGCTAAGAATTGTCTATATAGGTCACAGCTGACTCGATTTGATCAAGAATAATTGGTTTGATATTGTTACTTACTATTACAACTGATCTGTTTCAAGTCACATGGTGAAATGCGGATGTGTAAGTGAGTTGTGGCATGTTAAAATAATGCACCAGTTGTGTAGCAGCAGTGCTATTCATCACTGTAAATAAATCCTTATTAGTTCAGAAAAGCCAAATGAGTTTTTATAGCTTACCACCCAAAGTGAGAGTATAAGTTCACTCTATTCAATGGTAGTGAACACACAAAAACTGAGTTAACTTTTGTTCTTGGCGTTGAGAAAAAAGATGATCAGTTCCCAAAATTTACATAATCTGCAGCGAGATTGCATTTGTCTGTAAACAACTGCTCAATCATGGACTGAAGCTTGGAAGACAGAGTACCAAATATCAACAAAGCTACTTCTTTGTTTTGATCATAGCCGTATAGTTTCACAGAGTGTTGTGGCCAGCGGAAGCATTTATGGGAGCTCTATTTTTATATAATTTATAATGGAGAGGCTGCAACATTAACCAACAAGTATTAATCTCATTGGCAGTTGCTTTAAAGTTGATTGTTGTATCATACACCATTTGAAAGGACAAAATTTTCTACAAGAAACTACTTTTTTTGTAAAGAAATGAATTAAATGCAACAATGAGATGTTGAGAGCGAGGTAAGAATATTCCATTAGAGATCAGTATGTCGATCGGGTTTGTTTGGAAACAGCATTGCTGTTTCCAGTTCTGAAAGCAGGGTTCTGAAGCTATACTGCTTTGGTTGTGATAATGTCATATATCGCGGCACAATCACGCTTTCTTCACTTCTCCCGCGAGAGTTTTTGGGGGAGCTAATCTCCTCTCGCGTCCAGACCATTGAATTTAAAACCCCTGGAATGGCAATCACGTGACTATAACATTTATTGTGATACGAAATGCATGCGCCATATTGGAGAGCTAATCGTATACTAGTTCCGTTGGTAAACAAACAGTAAAAAATGACAGAAACATACATGTTGAATAGTTATTTTTCAGCTGAGTGTTAATGAAAACTCCTCCTACACAACGTTTAGCGTGCCCTGATAGAAGAAAACCTATTTATAACATATGGAGTGGGATATAATAAATGATTAGTAGATGTAAAATAGATTTTCGTAGACCATATTAGTCATACAAACTGTTGTATTACAGATGCATAAACTCAGGAAATGATATATTCAGGCAAAGAACAACTTTTCCTTTATATAAAAATTATATCACATATGCATAAACCATAATGGATAAACTTAGCACATGAAGTATATCCATAAAAACAACACATGCTGCCAAA
Organism: Watersipora subatra; assembly: GCF_963576615.1. NCBI lineage: Eukaryota > Metazoa > Bryozoa > Gymnolaemata > Cheilostomatida > Watersiporidae > Watersipora > Watersipora subatra. The sequence goes on from NC_088713.1 coordinate 46,440,078, forward strand.
ACAGAAACCGTTTTTAAGATTTAAGTGCTAATAGCTCATGAATGTATGATATGTATAATACAGTATCTGTAAACGATGGAAAAAACTACTGCAAACACTAAACGGAAATTAAAATCAGTTGTAATAGAGGATAATCAAAATAATGCAAATAAGGAAATGCAGAAATTAGTGTAATCAGATGATTAAACTTAAACATACACGTTACAGAAACTGTGTGAAAGGAGATTTTTATACCACTGAATATTGAGCCAAGGTGCATCAGAGTTTTTTAGAACTGAATCAGATTAAAAATCACGACACAAAAATAGCTACAAATGAATATTACAGTGACTACATTGTTACTGGCCTTTGATAAGTACTGCTTTAGTATTGTATGCCACAAAGATGCACATTGTAGTTTGAATGTAGGATTTTAGCATAATAATGCTGTCGGAGATCATAAAACGATGGAATAAGGTTTTTCATCAATGACGCAGTGGTTAGATATGCCATCTGCTGTGTCCGTAAAGTGTTTCCCAAGGCATAGCACATCACTAGATCCTTCACTACTGATAACATACACCACACAATGAAGTGGATTTGGCTTTGCATTAATACAAAAGTATCGATCTGCAACTAACAAGATCCTGATGACACCGTCTGATGGGCGCAACAATCCTTCATTGTTTTATAGCTCGAGTAGAGTATAGAGATGTCAGCACTGGATACTTGACTTAGTGGTAACCTGCAGCTGATGACCAATGTCACGAAGGCACTTTAATTAGCCTTTGCACAATGCAGCCAGCTATATAGACTTTACTGTTACCTATAACTGAAATTTGACATCTGAAATCAATGTGAGCTCCACAAACTGTTCAACTTCTGGAGTAGCCTGTATGATGAGAATATTGTTTTGAGCAGTAACATTAACTGTCTTATCAGCATCTGATTTTGCACCACATTTGCTGATAAGTTTGCGAAAGGTAGCCTTAAACTGAGTAACAGTAGGATTACTGTTCCAACCACCTAAACAAAAGCATCAGTTATAACAATTACATAATATCAACAAAACTTAATGTCTTAGTCACATAAACATAGTAACCTTAAAATACAACAATACAACTAATAACATAAGTGAGAAAAATTAGATCAAAATGCTACCATATCGCTATGTAAAATAACGTAATGGATTGTAGTTCCTAAATATTAATCTAATAAAAAATTTCAAACTTGAATATTAAAAAGCCTTCATTCTGAAGGAAGAAAAAGTTCACTCACTAGCTTATAAATTTATGTAATCACCGACAACATAAAGTCAATCTCGTACACTCAGTATAGTGACACCAATTATATACACCCCTAAGGGGGCCTGTATGTAGGGGCTGTATATCATTGGTGACACTGATCAACTCTCACTCACCCAGTGACTTGTGTAGCAGAACTAACTAGTGGCAGTACTAACTAGTAGTAGCACAACTGGTAGTAGTCGTAGACCTTAGCAATAGTAATAGAACTAATGGTAGAAGTGACCCACTAGTGAAATGTCATGCCCTTTCCTTTGAAAGTCCATTTCTGCGGTTTTTGCAGTTTATGGAATAGCAATAGCACTGTGCACCTACAGCTTTTTGTCTCTTACATAAACTGTTAGTAGTATTCTCAGTAATCTGTGCCTTTGATTTAGCGGTGCATTAGTGTTTTTCCATAGCTGGTAAATCTGAAATTAGATTTCTTTCTCACATTGAACACAAGGAAATTAACTCAAACGCTCACTGAACATGGCGTCGGCTGGATTTCCGTACTCGCGAATGACCTCTGCCATTACAGGGGTTTTGAGTTCAAAGGTTTGGACCATTGAACTTAAAACTCTTGGAATGGAAATCACATGACGTTGACATTGATAGTGATACGTAATGCATGCGCCATATTGGAGAGCTAATCATAAACTAGTTCCGTTTGTGAACAAACGGTAAAAAATGAGAGAAACATACATGTTGAATAGTTATTTTCTAGCTGGGAAACTCTTCCTAACAAAAACTCTTCTTACACAAGGTTTAGAGTGCCCTGATAAAAGAAAACCTATTTATAACATATGGAGTGGGATATCATAAATGATAAGTAGATGTTAAATAGATTTTCGGGAACCATTTTAGTCATACAAACTGTTGTATTACGGATGCATAAACCCAGCAAATGATTTATTCAGGCAAATAACAACTGTTCCATTATATTAAGTATTATATTACATATGCATAAACCATAATGGAGAAACTTAGCACGTGAAGTATTTTGATAAAAACAACACATATGTTGCCAAAACAGAAACCGTTTTTAAGATTCAAGTGATAATAGCTTATGAATGTATGATATGTATAATACAGTATCTGCAAAAGATGGAATAAACCACTGCAAGAACTAAACTGAAATTAAAAACAGTTGTTATAGAAGATAATCAAAATAATGCAAACAAGGAAATACAAGCATTAGTGTAATCAGATGATTAAACTTAAACATACACACTACAGAAAATGTGTTTAAGGAGATTTGTATACCACGGAATATTGAGCCAAGGTGCATCAGAGTTTCTTAGAACTAAATCAAATTAGAAATTGCGACAGCATTTTAGGTAGCTTATGCACAATGTAGCCAGCTATATAGACTATAATTTTACCTATAACTGAAATTTGACATCTGAAATCATTGTGAGCTCCACAAACTGATCAACTTCCGGAGTAGCCTGTATGATGAGAATCTCGTTTTGTGCAGTAACATTACCTGTCTACCAGCATCTGATTTTGCACCACATTTCCTGATAAGTTTGCAAAAGGTAGCTTTAAACTGAACAACAGTAGTTTTATTGTTCCAACCACCTAAACAAAAGCATCAATTATAACAATTACATAAAATCAACAATGAATGTCTTATTCGCATAAACATAGTACCCTTACGACACAACAGTACAACTAATAAAATAACCGAGAGTAAAACAGGTCAAAATGCTACTATATCGCTATGTAAAATGAAAAGGTGGCAATTTTCACGGGAAGTCATTCACACACATCTTAGACATAAAGCTTAATGGAAATGTTTTAATCAAGCATGACTCAAAAATGCTTTGCATCCATGAGATTATTTCAATAGAAATGACAAAAAATAAATTGCAAAAATACTGCAAAGATGTACTAACCATTGCCACAAATGCATTACTAAAGAAATTCACATACATCTTTTAAACTGCAGACATATTCATAAGCACTTGCTGTGGCAGCTGTCTCCGTTTTGCGTGGTGTTTGAGGTCTCTGAATTTTTTTAGATATATCTACTTTAAGTTGGACAACCTTGCAGCACTGTGCTTGACAATATTGTTTTGAACTCAATCATAAAAAAGCACCATTCAACATTGAAAAATAAAACCTTTAAATGATGTCAGTCGAACATTTTAACCTGTTCTGTCAAAAAATGGATCATTGAAATGTTCGTTGCAGATAAGTGCCCAAAGTTCAGGCTCATTCACTCTTCTGCAGTTGCGATACCATTGTAAACCACGAGAGTTATCAGTTGCTTTGCTTGGAAATCTAAAAATGAAAATGAAACTGTAGTAGTTAGTTAGCATCAGTAGTAATAACAATAGCATCATTACTCTTATCTCCTTACTGCTAGCTATATCCAGGTACAACAATAAATAATATTATAGGCACTACAAACATTTTTTCAAATATCTATATAAAGAAATAACCTAATGGTTTTTAGTTCCAAAATATTAATATAATAAAAAATTTCAAAGTTAAATAGTAAAAAACCTTTGTTCTGAAGGATGAAAAATGTCACTCACTAGCTTATAAATTTATCTAATTACCGACAACCTACAGTCAAACTCGTACACTCAGTAGTGACACTGATCGACTCTCACCCACCCTGTGACTAGTGTAGTAGAACTAACTAGTGGCAGTACTAACTAGTAGTAGCACAACTAGTAGTAGTTGTAGACTTTAGCAATAGTAATAGAACTAGTAGTAGAAGTGACTCCCTTGTGAAATGTCATGCCCTGTTCTTTGAAAGTTCATTCCTGCGGTTTTTGTAGTTCATGGAATAGCAATAGCACTGTGCACCAACACCCGTCTGTCTCTTACATACATTATTAGTGGTAATTTCAGTAGTCTGTTCCTTTGATTTAGCAATGTATTCGTGATCTTCCATAACTTTTAAATCTGAAATTAGATTTCTTTCTCACATTGAACACAATAAAATTAACTCAAACGCTAATTGAACATGGTGTCGGCCGGATTTCTGTACGCGCGAATGACCTCTGCCATTCCAGGGGTTTTGAGTTCAATGGTCCGAACTACAGGATTAGACAGGTGGCCAACATAATCAATAACGACAAGTAGTAACGGACCGGGTCTAACTTTAAAGGCAGTTGCCCGCAATGCTTTACAATATATGGAGTTGTTGTTACCGCGAGAAGCCATGTTTTAACAGCCATGTGCAGGTGCTTTAGTTCTATTTCCTGTCTTGAGTTTGGAAATAGTTAGGTCAAGACGAGACCGATACGAGACAAGACAGGTCGATACTCGAGATGTCTCGTGACTCGTTCCACCTCTACTTAAATTGATTAGAATTGTTAATGTTTCATCCCAAGACCGACGGTGAAATTTATATCGAGTGTCGATTAAGAATTTTCGAATGGGCATGATAAATTTACAGTTGCAGGAGTGAATCTTTGGAAGATAACTTTTTATCACTAGATGCTAATTTTATTATTTGGCTCACAAACTAATTAAATGTTTCAACTTTCCATCATAGGTTTGGATTCAAGTTGGTGCTGAAAGCGACATCAATAAACTAAAAGGAAATTTATATTCCAGATAGTTTGAGTCGGTTAATTAATTAAATAGCTTATTCATGTTATATTACGACACTATCAGCAAAAATAGTGTTAACTCCATGATTGTTCCACAATGAGGATTCACCAAAATTAAGTGTGAGGCAATGCTGCTAATTGAAAACATGATGCATTTTAGTCAATTAAAATTGGCCATACAAAAAAAATCAGATGAAGGTCGATAGTCAAGAATTTCTTATCATTTAAATAGCAGCAGGACATTCTAACTATCTCACATAGGCAAATGAGCTAGCAGGTGACTCATAAAACATTCCAAAAAAGTTGCTTCTTACACATAGAACACGATGGCTCGCTCTAATCTGGATAACTTCAGGCAATTCATGTAACAATTCTCATAGCCTCTTAACAATTTCTAAAGTGTTGAGTTGCATAATTCTTGGTATACAATGTTGAATTTATAACGTGTAAAAAATTGATCTAAAGCTGTTAAGTTAGGTCTCCCAATAATTTTATTGATGGAAAGGCAGTTTTTATAAAGGTTACATAAAATTTAGCCAAATTCTAAATGCGGTTTGAAATCACTACCTCATCTTCTACATATCTACTTCTGTATATTTCCTAAATTATTAAATTGCTTAAGCTATCTATTAAAGGGAACTCTACAATATGACTTAAACCAAAAGAATGATTTCAACTCTATAGTAAACAAGTCAATAGATGCAAACATGTTTATGACACTAGGTATAGACTAGTTATATTGGAACAGTATGAACGGAATAACTTTAAGTATCGCGATGGTAGTATGAATTCCTGCAGTAATACCTATTTTAGTAACACTTCGATAGTCACCTGTTTGAATATGGGGGTTTTGTAAAGCGTTCAATTTCAGGTTTTTCAAATTGTAAATAAATTGGGTATTGTAAATAAATTGGGTCAGCTCATAAATAAACATATTCATGAGCTTTGGGTTAAGACACATGTGAACCAGCATTCAGTATATAATTTATGCGTTTGTAAATAGGATTGGAGCCACGACTCAAAGCGGTAAGCAATTTTATACTGAAATGCATGTAAGTAACCAAACAAGCCTTTATAGTGTGACAACTTCAAGGTTACAAAATGTTTATAATAAAGAAAGTTCCAGTATGCTTTCAGTGAGAAAAATTAGGGAACAGAACAAAAATGAACCCTACTTCCAACATTAAGAATTTTCACGCTAGTAGAACTAACTAGTGGCAGTACTAACTAGTAGTAGCACAATCACTAGATTGTGCTAATCTAGTGATTAATCATTAATCACAAGGAAATAGTAGTGCTACTCTTGGCCTCAATAAACATTTGAGCCAGCTATAAGGATTTAGGCCAGAGAGAAAGTAGTGAAAACTTGAATATACATGTACTCTCGAGATGCGTGTCACTCTCTGGCAAACTGATTGACAACCATATTAAGTAATCAACCCTATCCTAAGCTGCAACAAAATTCGTTAAACTCACAAAATTGGTGTCTCAACCATGAGCAAGCATTGTGAACTAACTGAAGCTAAACAATGCATTCCAAACTGCAGGACAAGTTGAAAACTTGGCTACACAAACTCAATCAAGCAGTAAAAACAACCAATCCTATTTGATTCTGGCATAACAAGCGCCGCCCGTGATCATGTGCTACAAGACGTAATTAGAGCAAGGGTATTCCAATCCTGCTACCCTATTCAAATAGGGTCCCTGGCCATAAAGCAAACAGACTGATATGTTTCAACTCTCATGTTTGATTCATACGGCTGGTGCCATGATCCAAAGTGAAATGAAATCATAAACAACTTGTTTGTAATGGGGCGGCTCATCTGTTAACCATGCTTGCTAGATGAATCTGATATTAATGTATAATCACATAAAATGCCTACATAAGAGCAACTAGACACAGTTCCTTCTCTTTAGCTACATTATAGGCCTTTTTCACGTACTTTTCAACAACTTAGGATTATTTCCCTCATTTTAAACAAAGTAGAACTATTTTTGTCATTTGAAGTACCAATCAGGACTTGCTCCATCCTTTGGACTACAAACTATGACTTGCTCCATTACTTGGTGTAAAATATAGAACGTACTCCTCCATGCAGACTACAATTTCAGGCTGGTTGCAACAACTTAGAATCTGTTCTGTCATATACTCATAGTCCTAGTCAACTATAAGGGATATAATCAGTTGGAAGGATACTAAAATCCTTTGGTATTTGTTGAAACTGATTAGTTACATAAAATAGCAGACCTGCCAACTACAGCTTCCTTGGTAACCTATTTGTTTTAAATTGTTCTAAAGGGTGTTGCAGTGAAACAATTGTTCCCCTAGTATCAGTTCAAAACAATGTTATGAATTGCAAACAAAAATTTGCCAACAATTAAATTTTATACGTTTCTCCCTCCACCGAGGTAAATGTTTATGTCGCACCCATTTTTCTTTCAAAGTTGCAACAAAATTCAGATTACAGTTATTTGGTACCAAAAGTTTCACCATGTCTTTCTCTGCTGTGTTGATGTCTAGATTCAAGAAATAGCCATATAAGTATACTATTACAGACAGGCTAAAGAGGTAAAGATGCAAGGGGCACAGATCGTATCATGTCAAAATAGTAAACTGCAATTAAAAGATCTAGCACACAATCATGTCGCAATAGCGCAGTTACACGCTTTGGCTGCAACAGCAGTAGACCAAAATACCTCTTAAAATGTGTGGTAACCATGAAAATAGCGTTTGTAGATTTGTGAAAGAATCGAGAACTATACAGCGACAGTAGAAGACTAGATGTGAAGTGAAGCGACTCCATATATAAACCCTTTTTTAGCTAGCAAGCACCTTCCGCTCATAAATAATGTAACAAGTATATCATTGAAATTCCTCCCCTCTCCGCTATCAACTATGCGTTTTAAGGTGCTTAAGTATACATGACTGACTGATTAAACACTTTCCGAGGCAACCAAAGGACAGACAACTTGTATTAAGCTAACGGAAACACGCATAGCCATAAAGAACAATCCACAGCCACTATTGAGAGCATAGACCTTATGCAATTAAATACAACACAGTTTTCTCTGACACAAGAGAAAGACGAACAGATTACAACATATTAGATTGCGTTTTTCATCTAAATTATGCACTACTTAGGCCTTCGGCATAATAATTGAGTAAAGTACAAGCAAATGTCAGAATCTCAGCTACTTGGAACCATAAAACTCTGTTTAAACCAGTCGATGTCAGTCCGATTTTCCCACTGACTAAGAATCGCATTGTGTGAACAGAGCAAATAAGCCCGGTTTTGCACAGAAATAAATTTTATTTGGCAGTGCCCGATCGATGGCTGATTTCGAATTTGAGTTACCAATAAAATCATTTGCAGACCAAGTCACACATTGTCATTAAAAATGAACACAAAATTTTTCTTCACATTTGAGCATGTTTTTGTCATATTGTTACCATCAGGTAATAATTCCATTGATAGCACCACTGAAAGGTGTTATCAACAGAATAATTGCTCAGGCTATAATACTATAGCAACAGCATGATAATTGAAGCATCTGCTTTGATTATGATGCCGTTGCTATAATAGTTAAAACATATAATGTTAGCGCAAGATCCTTCTCCAGTAGTTGTCCACTATTAGTGATGAACAGACATGATGTTAGCAAAATATTTTCCTCTTTATAGTAATGCAGTTTTAAGCAGAATAATTAGCAAACTTGCTAAAAACGTTTATGCGAAACATGGTAAGAAACAGTTAACAAAATGCACATCATGATTGAGTAAAAACATATCAGCTAAAGCTATTGGACCCTGCCAATGAAAACTGGCAAAATTGCTCGTTCTCAGCCTAGCGTAAACAAAAAGATCTGGCAGATAGCTTCTATGAAACCGTTCAGAGTTTGGCCACAAAAACTCAGTTTGCAAATCCGCTGGTGTAAATGCAGCTTGAGACTAATAAAGCGCTTGTCTCCATTCAGAAACAAAATAGATAAGAAGTCCTGAATTTACTTAACAACAAGTGAAATAAGTCAAATTCTAACTATCGACAGAAACCAAATCTGCAGCTTTTTATCACCTGCATGATTGAAAAGTAGAAGCTTTAGATGTAATGCAACCCGCTTCACTTGTATAGCTCAATATGAGTATAGCTAGCTTCACACATAACCAAATTAAACTACTCCCTTTCAGTCAATCATATTGGCAAATTTTACAGTCTGTACTAACTCTAGCCCAAATATAATGGCAAAAGATAGGAGTTAAAAGCAAAGATATCAATCCATTTGCGACTGATCTAATAGTTAACTAGGTCATCACCAAAGGCCTGACTCAGATGATAATAAACTGGATAAGGCAAAGTGCCCATTTGCTAGTTGAGATGGCAACTTAGAACCAATAGTTTGTTTGAATACTGACCATAATAGATAAAGTCCACACATCAGTGACAACCTGCTTCATTATGCAAGATATTTGGCGATTGATCGCCATAAAACAAAGAAAATGCAACATACTTCATAAATGCTGCACAGTGAATTGCACAATTAGAGAATCTCACGCTTACTCAACCACCACTACATTTATGAAATGTGTTTTGTTTGTCACGACAAACTTTGCTAAAACTTCACAAGACAATGTAGGACAGAAAGTATATAAAAAATCCTTAATGAACAATAAATAGGAAGAATCTACCTACCGTAAAATTGCCTGCATGAGTTAAATAGGAGGCGTTTTGGGTTCATAGGTTTAATTGAGTCTGGAACATTGATTGATATTTAGTCTGATTGGTTTTGGCATTTCTCAAAAATGAACCTACATTTGTATTTAAAATATATTTGACAATCGAGAAAATGCAATTTTCCCACGAACAAAATAGCGGAAGCAAAGTATGAGAGTTTTTATGATAAATGCATGTGCACACAACTTACAGAAATTAATCATCAACAATGAGATGAACCCTTGTCTAAAAATTTCATCAAAAAATTCCACCATCGTTTTGTAGAGTCATTAAAGTATAATAACGATGCAAAACACATTTAAGCCTATTTAAATATGTTACCAAGTCTTTGTAAACCGTCGGGATTATTTTAAAACTTACCCATCTGATCGGATTATTCACAAATAAACAGATTAATTTGGATGAAAATCGCCACAAAACGCTTGAAAAGCTCAGTTTAATAAAAGTTAAGACTGGAAATTGAAATGCCGAGCAACAGTGAATAGAACGATAAAGTCGTGCGCATTTCGCGAAAAAATAACGTGCAAAGTTCACCAGTCTATAGCATTGTCAAAGGTTTCTATATTAACGTAGGAGTACTGAAATCATTTCTTTTTGCCGATTTCAAAGTAACTGACATTTTAGACTCTTGAGTGCTGCGGTATTCTAACTGATGTACAACGCAGTGTAAGTAAAGAAAATGACGATGATATTTTTTCTAACCATTCATATGAGATTTTAAGATTATGAGATTATACTTATGAGATTATTAAAACTATGACGTTTTTAAATGTAAACAAAATTGTGTATTAGTTTCATATTATTACTATATTATTAATACAGGTTAATCTAATAATATCAGTGCATTTTACTTCTAATATTGGCCAATATTGCGTTTCTCCTATTTCAGGGGGAGATATATAAACATAATATTTTCCTTTCATTATTGCTATTTGTTGTATATAATAACACCCACACCCATTACATTACAGGTACCATTGCAGTTATCCTATTGCACTGCAGTGCCATTTGACTGTTAATATTGCATTTCTCAATCATCAGTACCCTTTCTTTTTTTCCAATATCTCTTTGGTCGTGGGCTGTATGACTGGAATTTCTAGTAATATTACATTTGGATCAAAGAATCAAGGAATTTGTATCCAACCACAACAATTATGCTCAAGTAGTTGACTAAGCTTGTGATTACTGTTTTTACTTGCTTACCGACTTCACGGTCATGAAAAGAAGTGGTAAACAAGGTATAAAATTTCATGATCAGGGTTAACAATGTGAAGTTAAAACAATCCTCGTCAAGGACATGGCGTAGTGCTCGGCTTAAGCATCAGTGAAATGCAATTTTGTATTTCCAGATTTCGCAAGTTACTCCAATTAATAAGGTCATGCAGTTTCAGAGTTACACAACGATGTAGTGAGTGCCATAATCAAAATATTTTCAGTGTATAGTATTTTGTTTCCATTTAGCAAAGTGTCATATCACAAACATGCTATTGGTCAATGAAATGGTAGCCTATAGCCTAAAAAGGACATTTGCCATATGCTGCAAACAAGCTTTATAGTGCATGTAAGTTATACAAGTTAATGCATGTAAGTTAATGCATGTACAATGTAATATAAATTTGATTTGTAAATGTGGATAATTCAAAAATGTCATGAGTAAAAGTAGAGCCTCCAAAAAAAACGCCAGTTTCAACAACTATCGAACTTGCTTGTAGACTAGTAACAGTGCTTTTTATTGCTCCGGTGTATGCAAGTAAACGATATGGCACTACATAATTGCAAAACAAAAAGTAGCTAGATGTATATAACTGTGGTGTTGCCATGTATGATTGCTTAAGTATGTCAGTACATGAACTAGTCTGCCATAACTTTTCATTAGTGCCAGGACTTCCTTGAACATGGCGGGTCTGGCAGGAAATGTCATAGCCTATATTAAAATAATACTATAAATTCTAAACAGAGGTCAATTCAAAATACATGTAGATGCAACTACTGGTAACTAATTTTACTGATACTGACTGAGAAAACGATAATAGTACAGGGCGTTGTTCAATGGTTGGCATCGTAGTTGTTAATGTAATTTAAGAATATATTTGTCATCTACATGACTAGTAAGATATAACTGCTATATCAAATTGAGGCTGCATTGTCCATGTTACACAAACTAACAAAATTAAACCTACAGTAACTATAATTAGATAAATATATAAGCATTATAAGCAACAGTGGTGCGATGAGATCAACTGAACAAATCACTCACTTGATTGTATAGCGGTATTTGCTTGGTGATCAATTTTGATACTACATGTAGATGCAAAGGTGTGAAATAAATGATCACATAGGCTACCAGCAAAAAAGTAGGAATTTAGGCACAGCGTTTAGCTGATGTCGGAAGGTATTAGTTAACTGACAGCAAATTGTACACTTTCGGAATTCTGCTAACTTCCTAAAGGCAATAAAACTGAAAACGGGAGTAGCTTTTACATACAAGACAACTTCAAAACACAAAGTGGGGCAATTTGCTTGACAGCATGATTTAGTATTTTGTCATTTGAATTAGAAGTTTTGCATTATTTTGTATTTGTTAAATTCTTGAACTTAAATGTCGTTTATTTTTAGCTAGTTTTTTTCTAATCCCCATAAAAGTGTCGTTTGGCGGAGTGTTATTTATTACCAAATAAAATAAATAAAATTTAAATAATCCTTTATCATTGTTGGTTATAACAGCTCACCACAAAATATTCCACTTAAAAGACATCGATAAAGGTAACTTGAATTGGGTGCTGAAAGAATAACTTTTAGAATATCACTAAAATGCTGACTAAACTCAATCGATGGTTGCCAATCAAAACAAAATTCATGTGTCACCCCATACCAAACTCTTTTGCTCGCCTCTAAATTGAAACGAGTGAATTTAAACAATAACATGTGAGGGTGTCTTCTCAGCACTGAAAGCTTAGCTATCGCGGAAATTGTTTTAAGGATTTAGGCCTAAGGGGTCGCTCTCGTCTATTCATCCCCAAGGGCTAGTCTGAGATGTTATAAAATGCACCCTTTCCACTGATTTACACATTAATAGAAAACTACCCCTTATCATATCATCATCACAGACTAGTTGCCCCTTTTTTTGTTCATGAATATTCCTTTCCAATGTGTGGAAATGGGTATTCATGTACCAAGCTAAAAAAACATACCCTTTTATTATGAAAACACTCTAGAGTTTCAGGCCACCAAAACACCACTAAAACCTTTTTCGTCTATCCTTTAGAGAGGAAAGTTGAAAGCAAAACTCTTTGGAAATTTAGGATGTTGTTCACATCAGATTGCAGCAAATACATAACAAAATATTGAACATTTTTTCACGAGTTCACTACTTTTACCCCTAGCATACCAGCTACCAAAACTTTAAATCATTATGTAATATGTGAATTGGCAAAAGTAATTGCTGTCAGCTGCACACTTTGACTGGGCTGGACTTAACGTGTCACTGAATACACTCACTATGCTACTTGTGAAATGCCTTAAACCATAGGGGATATTGTCTATGACAGCACAGCAGAAGTCAGCATTTAACAGAAGGCTATATAAGCAACTCTCATGAAGGATTTTTGTCTATGAAAAACTAAAAAAATTGGTTTAATGAAGTCATAGATATACAATATTGTGGTTAAAAATTATTTGAGTTGTTTGAGACATCGCTTCTACACCATTATGTTTTGTTAGGTCTGTTTAAATCTACATGTAAGTTGCTCAGTGTTGAAATAAGTTCTAGGCAACTTATGCAGACACTATTCTGTGTCATCTTACCTGTTCTTCTTTCCACCTCTTGTAAGTAATACATGTAGTATGCTTAATTTGGTCCAGCGGCTGTTCATCGACCTCTCCTCCCTCCAACTTCACCTCCACATACCATATCTTCTTTCACTGTAATAAATTGGAAATCATTGCAATATGTATGCATGATTATATACATGTCACATTTACTTCTGATGTTTTCCCTCCCATTCGAGCTATGCCTGTAATGAAACTCAAAGAAACAGAAGCAAAGAGAACATTGTAGCATTAAGAGCATTGATTATTTGATGAAGAGATCATTAAGAAACAACACTAGCTGAACTATTTTGATCACAAAGGGGAATGACCAGAAAGAAAAATTTTAGTGACTTCACATCAAAGAGATAACTCTATGCTTCACATACCTGCTATTGTTTCCTTATCCTGACAACGTTGAATAGTTCTATAAGAATGAAAAAACTAATTATAATTAGATACTATTTGTGATATTAAACTTAAAATAGACCACCTACATTTCAAATCAATATTTTGACCACAGAAACTCAACTCTTATAAATTATTTCTCAAAATTAAGTGTAGAATATAATAATTGCTTACCTTCAAAATTACATCCCTGTGTTATGGGTGGGCTCAGATCATTAGAAGTTGATGGTTCAGATGCCATCAGAGGCTTTTGCTGGGTTACGGGCATTGAGTATTTGGTGGCAGGAGCAGTCACAAACTGCATGGCAGTAGTAGAGAAGGAAGGGGCAGCATTTGAAATGGTAGCATAGAAATGGGAAGGGTCAGCAATTAGCGTCGACGCAAAAGAATTGGTAAAGGCAGCATGACGGTTTACATGGGCAGCAACCGAAGCTGAGGCAGGGAGGAAGGGGCAGTGGTGAATGTGGTGGCAGGAGTTTGAGTTTTTGGTGGTGGGGCAGATATTGTTTCAAAATTCTTTAGAATAATTTCTTCAGCTAGTGGAAGATAAGAGGCACGATTTGCGTTTAAAACAAAAATATCCAAGCAAATACGAATGATAGCAAGTTGGAAAGTTAATTTAAAAGAAAACTCAAGTAAATAAATCAAACACTAGTTGATGTTAAGCAGTGGAGTTGTTCTGCTGTGAACCGCTGTATTATGAAGGCAGAGGCTGGATTGAATTTGCAATATGTAATGTAAAACAATTTATCCTAACCACAAGCAACAATTAGAGTATACCAAAGACCATGATAGCTTGATGAAACACTTTCATTTCATATGCCTCAATTTTATACATGAATTTATATCTATGAATGTTACCCGAAGAATAACTGCAATGTAGTAACACAGTAGTTCAAGTATTAAAAATCATAAGTTAGGTGTTAGATAGCAACCACAAAAGCCTACTCAAATCTATACACCTGATCACTCACTACAACACCTATCTAAATGAAAATTTTACAAAAAATAAGTGTGTTTGTTGAGAGTAAATATGAAAAGATGATACGTGTGAGCCATAAATACTGAAACAATGAAATACTTGATAGTATGTTTTGTAGCACTATTAAACTATTGTGTCAATCATAACACACATTTCCGGCTAGCCTTAACTCTGCTTTTTTCTCTTTCTCTTATAAAGCTCACTTACACCTTCATGTGAAAGAGTTATCTGCTCGTGAATCTTCATATCCTGATGGATCTAGTGAAGACTTCCTGAACAGCTGACTCTTTCACATACTACCAATGCAGGCCTGAGATAAAATGAGGGATTGAATTGACTAGTATGTGTATCCGTGTCACTGTATGTTATTTAGTCGCATGAATTCTGTTCATTTACAATCAGGCTAAATATTGCCTATTGGCAGTCTCAGATAAGATCACACATTACATGGTTCATTATTATATCATTGAGTTGAGCAGTGATAAACCATGCTATGTCAGCAGCTAGTGAAAATTGTGGCAAGTCTGATATCAAAAACCAACTCAGTTTAGCATTGGCTAAAACGTGACTTACGTATTGTAGACTGAACCAACTTATCATGGGCTTCCCATTGAATGGTGCTTTTAATTCCCCTTCTTCAGGGACTTGGCTTTGAGTCTCTGACCTTTTTCCCCTGTCTTGAACACACAGAGGCTTACCACCAGGCCAGAACCATGAGCAAGTATCAACTATGAGTAGAAAGCCATCAGTAAACAAAATTGCACAAGATAAATTGCAGACATGGCACTAAAAACTCCTATAAAAGAAAATTGTAGTCAGTCATTTGATAAATCATTGACATGCACAAAGAATCTTTTCTACTAGACGAGTATTATTTCCTTAGTGAGGTATTTACTGTTGAAACATGCCTAGGCTTTTTTTCTATTTTAGGGTATCAGTAATAATAAGCAAAAGCTATTATTGCTCCAAAATATTGTCATGTTTGACTTTGGATAGAAAGTAAATAATGACAACTAACTAGCCGCCTCTTGGAGGTGTCTAAGGGCCTCATCTAAAGTTGTTATTTTCTCCGTGATAAACTTTCCGCTCTTCTTATCTTTTTTTTCAATTTCTTTACTTGAAGGGAATTTATGAGCTAAAATAATAAGAAATGAATGTTAGGTGTTTGTCTAATGATTATTGCAGTAGTGCTGACTTGAGTCAACAAGTGATCCCGGTGGCAAGGAGATGGCTCACCGGTGTCAGTCATGATAAATCATATAAGCTCTTATTATTCCCAAAGGTTGGCATGCCATTAGTCAACTAGCAATCCCAGTTAGCAAAGGAAAGGAAAAGGGTTGAGTGTGCATGTGCACCTGTGTGTGCGTGTGCGTGAATGTGTGTGTGTGTGCGTGCGTGTGTGTGTAATTCTGGCAAAGCATGTGGGGTTTCACTTATTCATTTCAAAGGTCAAGAATATTGCGGGCTAATAACTATTGTTGGCAAGGAATTAAAGTAGTGTATGAACTTACTGCATGTCCTACAAACTTTGGTTGCTATGCCAACCAGATTACAGCAACCTTGGCACTGCTTTTTTAAAGCCTGCACCACAATAAATGAATAAATTAACACACCAAATTAATCTATACCATATTTAAATAGATGGGTTCTAAAATATGAAACTATATTAAACCATATCTCAGAGCACCAAAAATACCTGCAATATTGATACAGGTAATACCTGAATCAATATTGCTGGTATCACCTGCAATATCGATAATAATATTGCAATATTGCTATAATAATTATTATCAATTTGCAATATTATTATTGCAATATTTATAATAATATTGCAATAATAATATTGCAATATAAATATTGCAATATTGATAATCACCAGGTATTGGTAATACCTGGTGATACAGGTAATACCTGTATCACCAGGAATTACCTGTATCACAATACCTGTAATACCTGCAAAATTGGTCATTTTGCAGGTATTACTACTAGTTTTTTCAAACAAGCAATGCACTTGCCATGCTGTGGATAAATTCAGAATGATTGCTTACTCATTGTGATCAAGGTCTTGCATTTCTTTGCAGACTTGTTTAACCAAGTAACCACTTAAACTTTAGGTAAGCTCCTAACTAATCAATCAAGGCTAATCATGTGCCTAATCAGCGAATGCATTGTGCTCATGATGCTAAAAAACAAAATAATTGATCAAAATTGATCAAAGATACCCCTTTACTGAACACTATTTATGATATTAGGTCATTTATTTTGCACTGAAGCAATGGTATTAATCTCGGTCATTGACTAAAGTTATCAAAATTTACTATGAAATCGAAATGATTGATTGCCACTCCACCTTAATTATTAGAATATCAACAATCAATATACCATTGATATCAGTTGGTGATGTCAATGAAGTAGGTAACTACATGTAAGTGAATAAGTAAGCAAGAAAGATGAAAATAGAACTCATGTCATTAGCAGATCACAGGGTGGAACATGGGTCACCACGATCGGCAGCTTTCAATTTGATCAGGATGTCGAGTTATGCTGGTGCTTTGCAAATTTTGCTTTGCATTCATTATTGAATAAACCTACCACAGCATGAAAACTTTTTCTCTTTTGATGTCATGAAACTATTCTTACAAACAACACATTTCTCTGTAAAATCTCAGCCAAAGAAAAATTGAAAAATTGAGGGGTAAGCTGTACAAAATGACTAACTGACCACCATTCCAATGATTTTCCATCATCTTTACTCCAGAATCATTGGAGCCTGATACATTTTGTGTTTGTAAACTTTTTGGTGCGTGAGAGCAAAGGTCTACATGAAATAAAGCATCATATCATTCTCACTTTGATTTGATAGACCGAACAGGCACAGTGCGCAGAAAAAAATAACTTGATCTAGCTAAACGGAGCAACATCATCATCAAAACGATCTTATTGTCACCGGAAAAAGCCATGACGGGGCTATAATTGTGGTACAATGCATACATTTGCTTGGTAGGTGTTATGAAATGTCTGTAAAAAGTTAAAACAAGTTTACTTACTTATTGGCTGCCCATGTTGCTCTGCTGGCCAAAATGTTAACCCTTTTGGTAGGCATAGCCACATATAATTTTATTTTTGGTTAGGTTAAACTGCTTTTTAAAAAACCTTTTTGCCAATAACAAACTACAATAGATAGCAACATGCTAGCAATCTGCTAGCAACAAAAAATATGTCGTTTGAAGAAGAAAAAACTATCCCCTTTGCAATACTATATGAATAAATTTTCGAAATAAAAACGTATTAAAATAAAATTAGGAATTTTGAGTGTAGCTTTTTCTGCTTTGTGAATGCTTTCCCAGTGTGCAACAACTTTCTTTTACTGTCATGGCATCCTCTAAAGGCTATAGGCAAAGGCAAGGCTATAGAGGAACAAGCATAAGCACATGGTGTCAAGACTGGTGTAGACCTCTGCAAGGGCAAATGCCTCCAAAGTACCATAGCTAGAGAAACAGTTATATGAGGAATTGAATTGAAAATGTCTATTAGTAATTACATGCATCATAGAATATAATACACATATACAATATTGTAAATAAGAGTGTCTCAAAGATTTTTTTTTAAATTGATTTGAAAAATTAATTTGGCCAGGGGGTCTCAAATAGCCCAAAAAGCTCGCCTGCGAAAGAGTTAATGCTACTTGTCAACACTACAGCTATGACCATTAGCCAATAATAACACACTATCATGAGTAGACCGGATTTCTCAGACAAAAGCTCTACATAATGAGATTTTCTATCCACTCAATAAGGCTGCTTGTGGAGACTGTCGGCTGCTTATGAAGGAAATAAATTTTTGTTCATAGCTTTTTATACCACTCATAATGTGGTAGTACCTTCTATCACTCCACAAGTGTTATGAATATTGGGTAATATGAATATCTGTCGGCCAATCACCGGTATTTGTCCAAAATGCAAATATTTATTTTTTACCACTCATACTGTGGTATTAGCTAATTTCACACTACCAGGGGTGCTAATTAAGACCACTGCATGAGTGTTTTTAAAATGATCACCCTCACACCACTGGACAAGCCATATTATTCATACCGCTTTATAAGTGGTATCAATGTGGGGATACACTGCTTTTACTCATGACATTTTTTTAGTTATTCACATTTACAAATCAAGTGTATGCATTATAAAGCTTGTTTGCAGCATATGGCAAATGTCCTTTTTAAACTATAGTCTACCAATTCATTGACCAATAGCATGTTTTTGATATGATATTTTGCTAAGTGGAGACAAAATGTTATACAGTAAAAATATTTTAATTATGGCACTCACTACATCATTGTATCACTCTGAAACTGCATGACCTTATTACTTGGAGTAAATTGCACAATCTGTAATTACAAAATAACATTTTACTGATGGTTAAACATAGCACTACACCATGTCCATGATGAGGATTTCTTTAACTTCCCATTGTTAGCTCCTGATCATGAAATTCTATACCTTGTTCACCACTTCATTTCATGACCATGGAGGTGGTAAGCAAGTAAAAACCGTGATCACAAGGTTAGTCAACTAATTGAGAAAAATTGGTGTGGTTGGATACAACTTCCTTGCTTCTTTTAACCAAATGTAATATTAAAATTACATTTTCCTGATTATCAAATCTATTTTAAAAATAAAAGTAAGTTAATACTTTAAAAATACCAAAACCAATCAAACTAGATATTAATCAATATTCCACACTTAATTAAACCCATAAACCCGAAATTCATCCTAATTTAACTCATGCAGGCAATTTTAGTGTGGGTAGGTTCTTCCTATTTCTGGTTTCTCAAATAATTTTCATATAATTTCTGTCCTACATCGTCTTGTGAAGTTTTAGCAAAGTTTGTCGTAACAAACACATTTTATAGATGTAGTGTTGGTCAAGTAAGCGTGAGATTTTATAATTGTGCAATTCAGTTGCAACATTTATAAAGTATGTTGCATTTTCCTTGTTTTAAGGCAGTCGATCGCCAAATATCTTGCATTTTAGAGCAGGTTGTCACTGATGGGTGGACTTTATCTATTATGGTCAGTATTCAAACAAACTATTTGTTTTAAGTTGCCATCTCAAGTAGCAAAAGGCCACTTTGCCTTACTCGGTTTATTATCATCTGAGTCAGACCTTTGGTGATGGCTTAGTTAACTATTAGATCAGTCGCAATTGGGTTGATATATTTGCTCTTATCTCCTATCTTTTGCCCTTCTATTTGGGCGAGAGTTAGCACAGCCTGAAATAGATGCCAATATGATTGACTGACAGGGAGTAGTTTAATTCGGTTATATGTGAGGTTAGCTATACTCATATTGAGCTATACAAGTGAAGTGGGTTGCATTACATCTAAAGTTTTTACTTTTCAATCGTGCAGGTGATAAAAAGCTGCAGATGTAGTTTCTGTCAATAGTTGGAATTTGACTTATTTCACTTGTTGTTAAATAAATTCAGGACTTCTTATCAATTTTGTTTCTGAATGGAGACAAGCGCTTTATTTGTCTCAAGCTGCATTTACAGCAGCAGATTTGCAAACTGAGTTTTTATGGCCAACCTCTGAACGGTTTTATAGGAGCTATCTGCCAGATCTTTTTGTTTACACTAGGCTAAGAACGGGCAATTTTGCCAGTTTTCATTGGCAGGGTCCAATAGCTTTACCTGATATGTTTTTACTCAATCATGCTGTGCATTTTGTTAACTGTTTCTTACAATGTTTCGCATAAACGTTTTTAGCAAGTTTGCTAATTATTTGCATAAAACTGCATTACTACAGAGAGGAAAATATTTTGCAAACATCATGTCTGTTTATCACTAATAGTGGACAACTACTAGAGAACGATCTTGTGCTAACATTATATGTTTTAACTATTATAACAACGGCATCCTAATCAAAGCAGATTCTTCAATTATCATTTTATTGTTTTAGTATTTTCAGTATTTCTCACATGGCGCGTAGTATTTGATTCCTTTATGCTTCTCTCTCTATGAGAGTCCTATACAGACCCAAAGTGTTGTGATTCTGTTGGGACTAGTAGATCAAAACAGTGGTTCACCCATGTACCAGAAATGAAGGATAATGCAATACATCAGACCAATGGAAGTTTGACACACCTACTCATTTCCGTATGTCGGCAACTCAAATCTTTGAGATCCTTTGTTTGAGTGAACCCTGCAAGCCTTGCTCACGCTATATTGGTGTTTATTTATCCTTTGAACCCTAACGGCCAGTTTTCTGGCATCGCGTAAGGTGTGTCAGAATCTCTAACAGCCGGAGTTCCAGCATTCACACGACTCTGTTTACAAAAACAGATTATAAGTAGCAGCCTAGTCCAATCGAATTAAATCTTGCACAGAACGTTAGACCAGAAGTTTCACTTTCATTCTTAACAGCTCTCATATATCTTTATCTACTTCCTCCGTTGTAATAACAAATTTGTATTAGAACAATATCACAAAAATTTGATGCAGGTTGTTTGTTGGTATGTTATTAATGATTGTGAAGAAATAAAAAAATTATAATACTAGGTACATGTGCAATTTTTTAGTAAATGTTGAGTTGCGAAATGACGATGAACATGTGCGTGATGAATATGATATGACTGTTAATGTTTTATGAGGTTTTAAAGTCAGACAAATTTGTTTAATTTTAGCATGAATAATGGTGAAGTACTGTTTTCTTCTGTTTGATGAGATTTGCTGTGGGTTACCGAACTACTTCACTAGTTTTTCAATGAATATCACTGTATTATAAGCATATTTAGATATATTTATTAAAAATTTAAAACTTCAGATCATTGGACAAGTTGCCCAGTGTTACTGACCAGCATTGAGAATAACGAGTAGGGTTCAAAGGGATAACAATGGCTCAGTTGCAAGTCTGCTGGTTTTCCCTCCCAAGTATTCTTTCTAGTCATGGTACACATTTGAGCAGATCTGGTTAAGTTATTATTTGCTTTGCTATTTTCTTTTGTGTTTAATGGCTTGTGCTGATCTGTAGTCACAAGCCTTAGTTATGTGTGTTTTGATGACCTCGAATCCTAAACGCTGCCGTTGCATCGGGTTATGAATTAATCCAGTCAAGGAAATAAACTGACAATGTAGAACTTAGTGCTGCCCGTTGCTATGTTTCTATGAATTTATGACTGATTCGATAGCTATGACTAGGTGGGTAGCCAAAATGCATGAAGAATAAGTAACCAACTAGCATAGAAACATTTTGCTTGTTGATTTATCATGGCCAGTCTGTGTACGAAAGCACATTACTGTGCTCTTTCATAACCTACAAATAACCTATGACACAAAGTGACTTCACATGGAATATTCACTCCGATCAATATGTTATTTCCATCCACGTAAACCCCTTTCAGTTATACAGTCCTCTCTGTCCAAGGAAAATTTAGTCTAAAGCTTTGCTCTGTAGGTTGAGGAAATGTCACAAAACCTTTGTTGACATGCTTGGTATGCTTTCTGCCAAGGAAAATTGTCTCCTTTCGTTATATTCTAGAAAAGTGCTACTGGTAAAAAGCTATTCGATGCTGTCAAAAAGAAGCTAACACTAAAGGAAGAAGGGGCCTATTTTAGCATTTCATATATTGAACCTAGATCACAGCTTTGCGTGAGTCAAGCCGTGAAACGTCTGTCTTTAGGTTTTTCTGTGCTGTGTTATGAACTTAGACACACGCTTGAAAGTAAACTTCCAAAAAATTTTAGCTGATTTTATCAGAAAGCATTGGTGTTTTTCTATCACGTACATTTACGATTTGTTTTGATGCTTGAGGTAATCTGACAGTCAGGATGTTTCAAGACTAAATTCTACAAAACTTCATCGTGATTTTAAATGCTCAGAAGAAAAACGTGTGAAATGACGTAGCTACAAATTGCTATTGCTCTAGTTGATATTAGCTATTGCATTCAAGTTGCAGCATGCCGTGTCTCTATTCTGTCGCTATATTTGCAACTATAGATATTATAATCGCATTTTCACTTGATCTGAGTGTTTTAACCGCCATCGAGTTGAATCTTGAAACATCCTGGCAGTCATATCACCTCAAACATCAAAAACAATCAGAAATCATAAAAAATACCGATAATTTAGGATAAAATTTACTGAAAATTTGGGTAATTTCATCTCAAAGAAAAACTAGAGTATTTCTATTTAGATTAAGGCATTCATAGCTCTCAAACTAAATAAAGCATAATGTGGGAATTACTAATTTTCAATTGTTATGCTTATCAGAAGCTAAATTTTTTACAAATATAAGTCATGTGCTTCCGATTTTCAAACTTCCTTGATCTGAGACAAATAAATGAGAGTACCCATAACTAAATTATTAATTAAATGAGGGTGTTTTGTATTGTTTTTGCAGATTTGTTGTTTACCTGTCGAAGCAGTTGTTATACCATTTTGCCATACCATGAATAAATGCTCTGGTTGTATATTTTTGTATTTGAAAAAATTGCCATCAGTTGTTATTCGCTGTTATTTTGATATATTACTTTTGTACGCAATATGTATCTGGTAATTCATATGCCCTTTTCTATAAGTTAGTAAGATTTTCTATAGTAACACATGAATGGGGATGGTTTTTTCCATTGTAAATATTTAACAGATTATTTAATCACGACCAGTAAAAAAACATTTGTTTACGAAAAATTTGTTCAATTTTGTTATACCTACTGATTGCTTTCCTAATACCATATTAGCAGCTAGCAATGAATTTCAACAATTAACACCATTTTGTTCCATATTTGCTTATGATGTACCAGTGTTTTACATTGTCAAAAATGACCTTTAAATGACTCTGACTTGGCTAATAGGGCAGGTAAACAAAGCTGAAATTGTGGCGCGTTCACCAAGAAATTGATGAAAAATTGATCTTTTAGATCATGAACTAACCTCTGCTGACAACGTCGTGGTTTTTGTATTATGGAGTTTGTTCAGTACTGTACTGTGATTGTTTTATGGGTACGACACAACTTCTACATTATGCCAATTTTTTTTTGTCTCTTTAGACGGATGTATAACATGTGACTTTCAGCTCAGCAATTATCTGGCGTTGATATGACGAGTTTGCATCAAACCTTTAGTTCAAACTAGTTTCATACAGTCACTTCAGAGTTTCGTATTGTTCAATGCATGCTGAATTATGGCCAGACGTTATATGTACTATATTTGTATCATGATTACTAAGATATTGTCTGCAACCAATTTCAATGCAATTAAGTGCTGAATTGCTGCCATTGGTTATTTTCTGTATATTTTCGTCACAGCTGACGATCACTAACTGCGAACTAGATTGCCTGGGTACTAATATATATATGAAGACTACAATGGAAAAACCATTGTTCTCATATATTGGGTTTTTTGGAGTTATTGCTACCTACCTGTAGTTTTGGCACTGTAGAATTGTAGAAACCAGTATTTTCTAATGGAAATCTGGTTTTAAATTGTATGTTCAAATGAATAAACAGGAGATGTCTAAGCCGTAATATGGAAAGATCATCTAAGTCCATCAGCTAACCAATCAAACAGTGTTTAAACTTGCATTGTTTAATGTTGCTTAGTTAGCATAAACAATCGATGCTTAAGGCGTGCTTGTTTGTGCTTGTCCGTTAAATTATTATTAATAATGATGGCATCTGGAGATTGATCTTAGTAATCAGAATAAACTGAAAAACCTAAATAACAAAGAAAAGATAGTAGTGCACAAAAGAAGGCTAAAAAGCAATAGGCTTCTAGCCACGCAAAAGGAGAAAATTGTTTATGGAAACGTTTAAAATGCTTGGAAATTGTGTGTGCAACTGACTGGCAAATATGGTTTGTTGATTTTAATCAATTTTACAAAAAAACTGACAACAATACAGCCTGCTGAACTCAACAGGAAAAAGCTGAAACCAACTCACTTGTTATCTACATGTAATTATTTGTTGAAGTCTTCTCTGAGCTTGCTGCTAGTCTTTTAATATTCATTAGAATTGATTTTCCTCCAACGAATAAATAATTTTATAACAGTAATAATATTATGTCGCTTTTAAGAGCAAAACACCGACTGACTTCTTCAACCAAAATCTACTAGTACCCCTTCTTAGCAGAATGGCTCAACATTACATTATCATTCAAACTCCCCAATCACATCGATTGTTGTGAAAACTAATATTGATGGAAAACTAGTCATTGCAGTCCAAAATTTAAACTCTAATAAAATTCTCCATACACTATGTAAAAATCATATTCTTGAGAAACAGTAAGACACATGTTAATAACAAAAAAGACTAAATACAAAAGGTTATCTCATGAAAAAGTAACAACGAAATGAAAAAGTATTACTTTACTGATTTTAACCGCTAGTGCTTGATTGGAACAAAAAGATTATTCTCATAGACAATTATGAACTAAAATAAATCCTTCAAATATGTAAACATTAAAAAAATAAATTTGGTAAATGTTCATTGCGTACAAACTTTCTACAAATCCTGTGAATGACGTCTATCGTCTTTTCTTCCATCTATTATAACTAAAGTATTTTAGAGTTGTGTTCTTATGGCTCTTTGTAAGATGATCACCCATTTTATAATTTGCTCGCTAGAATAGTTAGCGATTCTATTAGGTTTACTACAATGGCTTATCTACCAGGTAGAAGTTCACATATTTTATTTCGTGAGTTGTTTAGTTTTTCATCTAAATCAAGCTCTGCAAATAGCCTTTCAAATTAAGATTTAATAAGTGAAACTGAGGATTTGCTCGGTTTAGTAACCTTGATTTATTAAAGTTAAATTATGCAAACTTAATGTAAGCTGTTGGTTCTGCCTTCACTAAAAATTAAAATTAGTTACAAAATTTAGAAACTTGAGTAAGTAAAATACTAAGCAACCAGCTAGGTGAGTTGATAGTTGAGGAAAAAGCATTTTGCAAATATAGACTTTAATGGCTTCATAAACAGGAGAAAATAATAGACTTGGCGCTATGATATAAGGTTAACTTCTTTGTTTGTAGAACCGAAAGATTTAGCTGTGGTTTGATAAAGGTTTCATGATTGTATAACGATTATTTGACATGTACTGCACTTTACTTGACATTATCTGATTTAAGTTAGTTATTTGTGACAACAGGGTATAAAAGTTGAAGAATACTGAGATAACATACAATAATGAATTCTGGGAAAGAGGTAGGTGTAGGATATGCTTAAAACTGTCATACAATGACAATTAATAAGAGAGTTAAGCTTATCAGAGAGTGTATAACCAGAGCTGACATTATGTGTGCTGATATTCTATAAGCTGGTATTCAGTAATCTGATACTCTGTGAACTGATATTCTGTGATCTGGTACTCTGGGACCTGACATTTTGTGATCTGATATTCTGTGATCTGATCTTTTTGTGATCTAATACTCTGGGACCTGATATTCTGTGATCTGATACTATGTGATCAGATATTCTCCGATCTGATATTCCGTGATCTGACACTATAGGATCAGATATTTTGTGATCTGATATTCTGTAATTTGGTACTTTGTGATCTGATAATTTTTCATCTGATTGTCTGTGAAGCAATTTTCTGTGACCTGATATTTTGCGATCTGATACTATGTGATCCCATATTCTGCAATTCGATATTTTGTGATCTGATACTATGTGATCACATAATCTGCGATCTGATATTCTGTGAAGTAATATTCTGTGATCTGATTTTTTTGATTTGATAATATGAGATCTAGTATTTTGTAAACTATTTTGATATTACGAATGATGATATTTTATTATATGATACTAGTATGCTGGCAGTCTCGTGTGCCGTGATATCTTGGTCATGTGTAACTGTTATCTCCAAAATTATTCTGTGATGGTGCAAGGTAGTGTAGTAGCACAGTTGGTAATGTGCTTAACAGCAAATCTGAATTTCTTGGTTTAATCCTTGTATGGTACAATATCTCACCAAAATGTTGTGAGTGTCTTTAGACAGAGAGGTAGACACAGCTCTAATTAGAGTCAAATTATAAAACTGACATTATAAGAACTGGTATTATGTGATCTAGTTTTTGCAGTTCTGCTAAGGTGTGATCTGAAACAATGAGAGCTGATGTTTCAAAAAATGTCCACAACTGAACATCCATAGTAAACATCAACAATATCATGTTTAGAAACCTCTTATAAACGTTTTATTTGCTGCTTATATACAATGGTAGAGTCGGGTTACCTCAAACACCTTGTAGCTATCACGTTTCCAATTAGTCAAGGAGCCCACAGCGATTTAACTAAGACCAGAACTTTTATTTAGATCATAATATTTTTTTTCGTTCTTTCTATGATGCCATACAACTTTTGTTAGCTCTTTGGGAGACCTGAGCATGCCTGACAGCTATTATGAGACATTTTCTACTTTTTTATGCTAAACTTGAAAGACATGATTTAAAAGCTTGACCTAGAAGAACCAAATATTGGTCTCACATAGAATTATTATATACAAACAACTGATAAATCAATATAGCCAGTTGTAAGCCAAAATGAAAGCTTTTGACAAGCTACAGGCTTATAAAAGCTTACAGTATAAAATGCTCTCACAACATTATGTGTTAGCATAACTAAAATTGTTATTGAAATCTGATTAAGGTGAGTTGATATGCGTACACAAATAATGAAGTTTGAAATGTTATGAACCTCTTAGGCGTGTTGATTGCTTGTGCCTAGAACATATTTTAAAGCAATTATTATTGCTGTGATACGTGATAAGGTTGAGCACAGAGAACTGGTCTCTAAAACAGTATAAATCTCTTCACCAACTTTTTTCCTTGTATAATTATTTGTGGCTGTAACTAACTGGGTTTATTTTAGACATTTACCACAACTTGTTTTATACCTTTACAGCTCTTAATGCAACTTTTTTTAATTAGCGTTTGCTCTTCTTAAGTGTTTTTTTATTGGTGCTGCTAAATAGATACATATGATTTACATGTAACAGGATGCTACTCAGTTGCAAAAAATGAAAACATAACAGTTCGCTAATCTGAAATTTTTTGTCATGATGCAAAATAATATGATTTACATTTATCATGTTGCTATTATATTGGGTTGTACTAGCCAACCATCAATAATAAACTTATATGTTGCATCTAACAGGTTGCTATTTTAGAAGCTTTCATCTATGTTGTTTAACAATAGACATCACAAAGTTTTCGAGTAACCAAATGCTCTCACAGGACTAATCATCTATGCACTGTTTGAAGTTCATTAGGTGGAATACAAAAAAAGACTTTAATTATAATTTTAATACTTATAATTACTATCCGGTGACTTTCTTTCAGCTGGTTTGATTATTATTAAAAAAATTTTGTTTCAAAAGTGTGTGTGTGTGTGCGCGCATGCGTGCATGCGTGTGTGTGTGTGTATTTCATCAAGCAGACAAAAAATATTCACAGATTAAAGTTATAATAATAAAGAGCAGAAAACATATAGTCAGGTGTGTAAAAAGAGATAACCCGAAGAGATGATGATGGGGCCCATTGCGAAATGGCAAAGCTAGCAGTCCACGAGCCCGAGTTCGCAGCACAAAACAAGACAACAACGATCACCCGACAGAGTGAAGATAGAGCCTCAGCTCCACCTTAAATTTTCCTAGGGATTTTATTTGCCTTAAAACCGTTGGCAGCTTATTCCACAGCGCAGGTGTAGCAAAATTATAGGATCTTTGACCAGCAGATGTTAGATGTTTGGGAACAGGAAGTGATAGTAATTGATGACGAGTACGGTAATGTGATAGTGATACAGAGCTACTAGTGTGAAACAGTTTATGAGCTTAAATTAGTAATTTATACTTATAAAGTTTATCTACAGTGAAGATATCTAAATTGACAAATAGGTCTTTTGTTCGAAACCCGAAAGGCTTAAGGTTAATTATACGCAATAGTTACTTTTGAAATATGGTTAATCTTTTTAGATATATCTGCGGTACATTCCCCCACGTTTCAATTGAGTAACATAATTTTGAATGAATAAATTAATAATAGAGCATAACTAAAATTCTTTTTGGGACGTACCCACTCAAATGATAAAAAATTCCTGAGATAGGTCGAAAATTTTATAAAAGTTTACGAATGTGGGAGGACCAGCTCAAGTTCTTATCAATTGTGATTCCAAGGAATTTGATTTTATCTACTGCTTTAATTGGCATGTTATTTAAAGTGATATTCAGATTGAAAGTTGATTTGTTTTGATAGGTTTTAAAAATGGTGTAATACGTTTTTTCTGTGTTGATAGTTAATTTGTTATTGTGGCACCAAACACTTAGTTTATTCAGATCAAATATCACTTTATGAATAGTCTCATTCAAGTTTTTTGAACCCAAGAACAGAGTTGTATCATCAGCATACAGTTAGGGGGTTAGGTAGGATCATAGAGTTATCTCCCCCTAGAGTGATAACTACATGAGCGTTTCCGGTGCCAACAAGGAGCGCTTAGGCCACGCCTCTTTTTTGTGCTAGTCAGTCGTAGTGATTGACTAGATCAATAACATCAGCCATGAGAAGGGTTAAACAAGGATCATGAATTTCCAGTTGAGATAGTAATTAATGCTCATATTAAAGAAATGATGATTATAGTTTATTACTCTAATATATGCTTATTATTTAAAGCAATTCAATACCTACCAGGGATTGCTAAACATATTATGGAAATGTTTACTTTTTCATTTCCATTAACATAAATATTTCCATAATTTTAGGGAAATGGATATGGAAATTTTATTTTACAAGTATGGAAATGGTATGAAAACAGAAATAATATGGAAATGAATTATGGAAATGCTATAGAAATGGAAATAATATGGAAATGAAGGAGGGTAATGTTATGGAAATAATATGGAAATGAATTATGGAAATGGAATTAATATGGAAATGAATTATGGAACTTTCATGGAAATGGAAATGAATTATGGAAATGGAAATAATATGGAAATGGAAATACTATGGAAATGAAGTAGGGAAATGGAATTAATATGGAAATGAATTAAGAAAATGGAAATAATATGGAAATGGAAATAATATGGAAATGAATAATGGAAATGAAATTAATTTGGAAAGGAATTATGGAAATGGAAATAATATGGAAATGGAAATAATATGGAAATGAATTATAGAAATGGAATTAATATGGAAATGAATTATGGAAATGGAAATAATATGGAAATGGAAATAATATGGAAATGAATTATGAAAATGGATTTAATATTGAAATGAATTATGGAACTTTTAAGGAAATGGAAATAATATGGAAATGAATTATGGAAATGTTATGGAAATAATATGGAAATGAAGTAGGGTAATGTTATGGAAATAGAAATAATATGGAAATGAATTATGGATATGTTATGGAAATGGAAACAATATGGAAATGAATTATGAAAATGGAAATTGTGACATACACGTAATCCCTGATACCTACATGACTTGCCAAGGCACTAAATAGATAGTGAGTGAAAGTGAAAGTAATGCAAGCAGTTACTCATAGATAACATACATAGTCATACTGGGGTTGTATTACATTGGTGTGATGGGAAGCTAATTAACTGCCATCAACTATGAACTGTACTACCCAGTGTTGCCCGAGTAATAAAAAAGTATTTGGAAAGAAAATTTATTTTTATATAACATTTACTATTCTAACTTTTAAACTTCATATCATGAGAAAATATTTTAAGCAGTTTAAATGAATTAAGAGGAAAAAAACAACTCTAAAGGTTTGCAAGCTTGTTCAAACAACTACAAATTTTAAATTTCATATCATGAAAGAAGTGTTTTGTTGAAATAAATTAGGAAAAAAAATAAAACTGTAAATGTGTTTAAATGTAAAATAATTAGCAAGTAATGGCTAAATATAATCTGTTTAGCTATGATTACAATGAAAAATTATTTAATAAATAAGGTAATAAAAAAGTCTATTTTATTGTTATACAATTATAGTTAGTAAAATTAAGTATAATTTATTTTTATTTAACATATAACAAAATTTACCACTTTAACTTTCAAACTACATATTATGAAAAGTGTTTTGTGTAATTGAAATAAATGAAGAGAAGAGAGAAAATAAAAACAACTGTAAATGTTTTCAAGCTTTTTCAAACAACTACCACTTTTAAACTTCATATCATGAAAAAAGTTTTTTGTTAAAATGAATTAAGAAGAAAAATGAAACTGCAAATGTGTTTAAATGTTAAATAATTAGCAAGTAATGCTAAATATAATCTGTTTAGCTATGATTACAATAAAAACTATTGTAATCATAGCTAATTTTTATTACTTTATTTAATAAATAAAGTAATTCACAACTACTTTTTTATTACTTTGTTTAATAAATAAAGTAATAAAAAGTCTGTTTTATTTTTAAATAATTATAATTTAGTATAATTAAGTATAATTTTTTTTATCTAACATTTAACAACATTTGCCACTCTAACTTTCAAACTTTTTGCTTGCTTACATCAAACAAAGATGACCACTAACTAGTGGACATCTTTGCTTCAAGCTAGTCTATGTATTTGATTGATATGTATTGAAATCTAATATTACATGCAAGGGCTGTTTGTGAACTGAGGTGACAATGAATCACTCTATCACCATACAATGTCAATACTTTCAGTTGATGGCAGTCGATTAGCTTCCCATCACACCAATGTAATACAACCCCAGTATGACTATCTATCTTACCTATGAATAACCAATGATATACAGCCCCTCATGTGTGAGGGCTGTATATCATTGGAGTAACTGATTGCATTAACTCACTTACTTAACACCATCTATTCAGTGCCTTTGCAATGCATGTAGGTATTGAATTGCTTTAAATAATAAGCATATATTAGAGTAATAAACTATAATCATCATTTCTTTAATATGAGCAATAATTACTATCTTAACTGGAAATTCATGATCATTCTCATGGCTGACGTTATTGTTCTGTTGATCACTACGATTGACTAGCACAAAAAAGGGGCGTGGCCTAAACGCTCCTAGTTGGTACTGAAAACGCTCGTGTTGTTGAACGCACAGTTATCACTCTAGGGGGAGATAACTCTATGGGTAGGATAAAAAATTATGTACATGTAGGTCATTTATGTAGAGCGAGAATAGTGTAGGACCCAGCACAGAACCTTGTAGTACACCACATGTTATGTTACTAGGATTTGAGTACGAATCACCTATTTTTGTAACTTGAGTTCGATGAGTTAAATAATTTTGTATCCAATTAATTGTAGACTGACTAAAATTAAACTGCTCTAATTTTTGAAACAATATGGTGT
This sequence comes from Watersipora subatra, assembly GCF_963576615.1. NCBI lineage: Eukaryota > Metazoa > Bryozoa > Gymnolaemata > Cheilostomatida > Watersiporidae > Watersipora > Watersipora subatra. The sequence continues at coordinate 46,472,167 of NC_088713.1, forward strand.
GGTCAATGGTATCAAAAGCTTTTCTAAAATCAATAAAAATTCCCAATACACATTCTCCTCTATTAAAAGATTCTAGTATTTGGTTGGTAAAAATTGAAATTGCTTCCGATGTACCTCTGCCTGGTCTAAAACCATGTTGATTTTTGTAAAGTAATGCTCTTGACTCCAAATAATCAACAATTTGCTGATTCACTAGCTTTTCCATGATTTTACTGAAAACTGGCAGTATTGAAATTGGGTGAAAGTTACCGCATTCATTCAAAGAGCCTCCTTTGTACAAAGGTATTATCTTAGCTTTTTTCAATTCATCAGGTACTATTCCGCTTTCTATTGATTGATTTAAAATTTTACATAAGGGATCAGCTATATTTTCAGAGACTGATTTGATAAATTTCACTGATATTTGGTCAAGACCGGAGGCTTTATTTGTATTAACAACTGCTATCTCCCTTAAAATCATAGTTTTGTCGAAGCGATGGAATTCAAAAGCTGCGTCTCTCATACTAGGACCAATGGACAAAGTATGATTTGCTACTGAATACAACGATTCATTGTCAACAAAAGTAGAACTGGTTCTATCAAAATGGCAGCAAAAGAAAATTCCATGGACACAAGAAACAAATCTAACTTCAAAGAGGTTGAAATAAAGTATGTTTCTGGTACTTGGCAAGATGGCGTAAAAGGATGTACCTATGCACTGCCTCACAGACTTTCTTCAAATCCTATATGTAATACAAAGACTGTAGAATGCCGACGGCTAATTACAAATGATATATTTTCAGGTAAATTGGATATTATTCACATCGTAACTTGCATACCAATACCAAATTAAGACAAATAGTTTTCAAACATCTTTTGTTATGCTAAAAGCTTACAGATTAGATGCTGAGAATCAATAATGCATATCAAAGTCTGAACAATATATTTTATAGATTGAGAGTTTCTTAATGGTTCTTGGTTCAGAGGAGATAGTCTTTCCTACACTCAACAATGTTAGCTACCAAGTTCTTTCAGACTTTTTTCTAAACCTTTTGTTAGTAGTTTGACATTTACTAGCTCCCTTTTCAAGTGAAGGGCTAACTTCTTAACAAAAGCTAGCTTGGGAAACGTTTTACTTTCTTAGAGTGCTAGGCCTTTGCTGAGACTAATTCAGTCTTTCCCATGATAGAATTGTTTATGAGTAGGTTACTTTTCAAACGTTTTTTTGTAAGATAGACTTCTATGTGTGCTGCTAAAAGCAGAAAAAAAAAAGAAATTTGTTCACAAAATGATGTGTCCTCCTTCAAAAAGATTTAACTTCATTACAATTGTGCATCTATTATGAACAAAGTTTCATCTGTTTAAACTAACCAGAATTACTAACTAAAGCATTAGTCAGAAATGGTAAAATTTTTGTTATATTGTAGATCATTTAGAGGCTTGGCTTACTGCCATTGGCAGAAAACAAACAAACGGCGATTATCTGTGGAATTGGGCAGATTACCATGCATTCAGCAACTCTCTTCTTGTTGCTAGTGCTGTGCATTACAACAGACATGATGTTTCTCCTTTAGCCATATTAAACGAAATATGTTCCCATGCTAAAGATATAGCCAAATATTATTCTATTTTTTCAATGGAGAAAGGCAAAAGTTTATATTGATGATGGACCAGTTTGAATAGACGGGTGATAATCATGACATTCTCTGCCATTTTAAGTCTGTTGTTAAAATAATAGGATTTGCATTTAGGAAAACTATCATTGTTGCGGATGAAAGAGGTTCCATCGTATTAAGAAATAAGGATTCACCAATCACATCTGAATCTATTGTTATAATTAGAAAAGATAATTATCTGTCATTATTTGGAACTATACTAAGTGAGTATGTTTTTACCATCACGACAATCTTTAACTAAGTTTTGTCATTTTTTGAACCAACATCTGCCTATATTGTATCTACGGTGTTGTTGGTGTTTGATATAGATTAATGATTGTATTCAGTTTTGGTCATAGAACTAGCATACTCCTAAAGTATAAGTTACTGTATTTGCAGTTTATTAAAAAGAGTAGTGGTTGACACCAGTTCACTCTGACATTTTATTTTGTATTTTAAGGCGGTAGAATGCCTCTTGAAGAATCTTACAATTGTATTATTGTTTCATTTAATTTATTTGTTGCTGCGTCTTTGCTCAGAAAATAGATTAATGCCAATCAAGCTAGAATTTGGTTACTAACTGCATAGACCTTATAAATTGCTATTGTTCATACTGCCCTATGCTGGTAAAACTAGTTACCAGACCAAATTTTAGTTTTTTCGCTCGCCATCCCAGAGTTTTTAATCAACTGAGCTAATTTTTACAACAGACATGTATTACAAGACAAAGAATGTTCATATTTATTTTGAATAATCAAAGTAAAACCTAATCCTCAATAATCCCATTAAACTAGTTATGCAAGCAGAATGTTGAGTGATTAGGGCTGGTATTATGCTGGAATAACTAGCTAGCAAGATTTACAGACTTATGAATGCAGTTATGCAATGCATGAAGCCATGGTTTCTGCTGGTAAAACTAGTTAGGATGTTTGCAAAAGTTTCTATTAACCAAAAATAACAAAAGTATTAAATATCTACATAGTCACAGTGTATAAAATTCAAGGCAATACCACACTGTCACATCGCATTTTGTGAATCTGCAAATATGACCCATGCAAGCTGCAGCATGGAAGAGAAACACACTGTTTGAATGAGCCATGCAGTGAGAGTGCGTAGTGAGTGTCAGAGAGAGAGAGAGGGAGAGAGAGAGGGAGAGAGAGAGGGAGGAGAGAGTGCACTGCCGTCATCAATCAGCGCCATAAAGATCAAATTTATATCAAGTTTCTGAACATTCCCTATATCGAGCAAACAAGTTTTATTCATTATTTAGTTGACAAGACGTCCACTAATCCAAGGATAGGTGGCACAATCAAAAGATCAGTACTACTCTGTTCTACAATATTTTATTACAACAGCATTACTCAAGTCTGCACACTGTCCTAGGCAACAACTTTTGCAATCGGTGCGGTCATTATTTTGTAGCTGTTTAACACGTAACATCAAAAAAAATTTGACAATACTCGATTGGCGCTTACAATATAGATGCACATCGATTAGCCAACAATGAATTTTTGTAACACAATTCAATCCAACCTAAGACAAACCAACTGTTGCAATAATACTACATGTCAATGGAAATTTTGATGACATTCAACAGCTTTTTATTATTTTTAATGCATATAATATTTGCAACATGTACACGCAGATTGTATATTCTTATTTTAGGTTTATTGCACCTACCACTTGAGTGATAGTACAGGTGAACCTCATAGCAAGTTTGGTAAACTAAATGTGTTATGCCATGTTAAAATTATAAATATCATCACATGTGGGAAGCATGCATTTGCAAACCAAGTAATTATATTATGTACTTGGTTAATATCTTCATCTGTTATTAATTTTTATGATACTACCTTTTACATTATTCACAAAATATATTAACAATCTTGTCATTTAGTAAAGTAGATCACTTTCTTATGAATATGTACATTTGGCTAGTGAGTACAACCACCACAAATATTATTTCAATGTTTATGAAAATTAGTACTAGTGTGACTCTTTCTCAAGCGCAAATTGATATCAATAACGCACAAACATTGTCTAAGTTAGCCAGAAACTAGTTTTGCCTGCTGAAAACAATTTCATCTACAGTGATTATGCAAAAACTTTTCTAGTTTTTGGATAATAAAAACTTTTGCAAACCTTTTAACTAGTTTTACCAGCAGATGCCATGGCTGCATGCATTGCATAACTGCATTCATAAGTCTGTAAATCTTGCTAGCTAGTTATTCCAGCATAATACCAGCCCTAATCACTCAACATTCTGCTTGCATAACTAGTTTAATGGGATTATTGAGGATTAGGTTTTACTTTGATTATTGAAAATAAATAGGAACATTCTTTGTCTTGTAATACATGTCTGTTGTAAAAATTAGCTCAGTTGATTAAAAACTCTAGGGTGGCGAGCGAAATAACTAAAATTTCGTCTGATAACTAGTTTTACCAACATAGGGCAGCATAATGATGGCCATTAGAGCAATTGCTGCTTATACAATCTGAAAGAAAAACATGTCTTAAAAAATTTGTCAAATGTCATTTTAACAAAAACTAAAATGTGTAAAAATAATGGAGAATAGAGAATAACCATGAAGATAATGATAGGCTATATATTGTGTAGTACAAATAACGAGGCTTAGCCTTTGGCATATTGTTCCATCAGTGTTGTGGTGACAACATTAACTATGATTATGCAATATGAAATACACACGTACTTTACCAAATATAGTTAGGGTTTGATATCTTGTGTATATTGTGGTCAACTAAGCCTAGTCTATGCACAACATATTACATCTATGTATTAGTGTCAAACTAAGAGAATATTTAGGCACTTGAAAAAAATTCATGCATTTGCTTTGTTTTGATAGCTTAGCGAAGAATTTAGAAAAACAAAATTTTATATATACATGTCATAATTTCAAAACGTACATCATATATGTGAAATTGTCAAAATTTCTAGCGTTGATGTGACTGCAGGAGTATACTATAACAAAACGCATAGAAACAAGAGCCTTTGTAATACATTTCCATAAAGCAAAATTATACATATGTGAATCATATTTTGCTGTGAGAGTTAAAGCTAGCTTAAAACTCGGTGCGTAAACTTACTCTTTTCAAACCCAGTGTACGAAATACAGCAAGCACAACTAGAATTTGAATATCATCGCAACTGTCTATAATTGCTACACATTAATTTTGCTTGTAAAGCGCACTTAGTCTGCTGTTAGTTTTTAAGGAGACCCCAATAGCAAATAGTGTCATTTGACAGAATAAGTAACATGTACACTCCATGTACCCGCGTAATTTATTTGTGTGTCTATTTATCTGTCAGAAGACAATGCTAGAAGCTAAGATGAAAGAAGTATTTTCAATGAACTCAAACTCTTACAGTCAATCTGGTAGACTGACACTCTAACCTGCTCGGCTAGAGACCACCATCTGACATTTGACAAAACGTGTACCAACATTTATTGTTTCTGTTTATGATAGAAAAAGCAAGCAGAATTATACTACTTTGAAGTTTGAAAAAAAACATCAATTGATAACATGTATTGGGACACCTGACAAACTCTTAATTTTTTGTGAAAAACCTGACAACTGTTTTGGCACACTAAACTGATATAGTTAAAAATTAGGATAACAAATGAAGTAGAAATGTTATATAAATAAGACAAGTAATTAGAATAGGTTGATTTTGTGATTAAGATAGTGCATTTTTTACAGAATAAGTTTTTATACAGATATAACTTGTCAAAAATAAAATATTTCATAATTAGCTTCACCGATACTAGTAGTAGTAGTAGTAGTAGACACTGTAAATGGTCATTGTACACAGAGAGAAAAAAATGATTGTAATTTGATTTAGCCAGAGTTAAGATTTAATAATATGTGGATAATGATCTAAAAATCACTGTTACTCATAACACATACCCATACTGATTGAATAATGATTTGATAATGAGAATTAATGGCAAATTAGTCAAGAGCTGGAGTAAATAGTGAGTCTATCCCACATTCAACTAATAACTCAAACTTCAATCACAACTGATCATTCTTAAATCAGTGAAGCAAAATGAAAAAATCAATCATATGACACTGAAGATTGATTTGATAATGATCACTAATTAATTGTTGACAGCCAGGACTATCAAAATTCAACCGCATACTTCCTCATAAATCTGTTTTAAATCATTGTTGAAATGAATAATATTTGAGACAGTTGCCATTTAATATTGATTCTACAATCCACAGCAGTTTAGACCAAGAGTTGTTCCCACTTAAATTTTATTACGCATATCCCCACCACTACTTTTATTACTACTAGTACTACTGCAAGTACTACAATGGTGCTGCTACTACTAATACACAATGAAATTCTATACCCCAATAATAAATGAATCAACCTTTCTCTGGTCCACCTCTTGTCGGTACTAATTTTGTTATGTGTCAGAGTTAGCCAGGGTGTTTGGGTGAGCCAGACCCTGGCCATGCCACAGAGATCCCCCACCACAGCTATACTTCTGAATCGTTTGATTTTAATATCAAATGGTGTGGCAGCCAAGTCCCAGCCAAGCTACAGTTAGGGTGAACCGGCGCACAAAACATCCGCTCAATGCCCAGCAATGAGCACGCTGGACACCCTGCAGTAAGTAAGTAAGCGCTTTCTGGCTCTGGGCTGCATCCTCCTGTTAGCAAATGGGATTTCTGAGATTGAATAGTATAAAAATGGTGCATAACGGCACTTGAGTAGGGGGGAGGGGTTGAATTTTTAACCTAATTAACTCTCATCTCCACTCCCTGCCTAGATTTGGTCGAGGCCTTGTTTTTGCGTTTTGAATTTCATACTTCTAGAGATTCATTTTCATATTAGATAATTCTTAGTGAGCATCCGTTGTGAATCATTCTAACTTGTCTTGTCTCAAACTACCACTCTTTCGACCCGCTGACCCTGCAACACCTAGTTTTACCCAAAGCAAAAATGCTCATTTCTGTGATTGTTGATGGAATGGCCTGTTTCATCAATATCTCAGTGTAAGCTTTTAGTATCTTGGTCTATCATTAAGAAACGAGTTCAACACAAATAACAAAGGTGACTCCTAATGAAATCAGGAAACAGATACAAACAGGTCTTCAAACACCCTTTGACCACCAACGTGGAAATGCAAATGCATAATTGAGTGTCCAGGTCTTTGCCAATTGTCAATAGCTATAAAACCCAGACAAGGTTTATGAAACCTGCACTATTCATTCATGCAATGGTTGATATCTTGTTTATATTGGGCTTATTTATAGTAGTCATACACAATTCAAAGTAGGAGCTGTGTTGCCTTTAGTGAAAAATAATCAGTGAGCAGATAAATCCTAATATCACCTATGATTAGACTGAACATTGCATATGTAATACTGAGCAGTAGTTGCTATTGTGTTACAAACTTGATATCACAGCAATTTATTTTCCACTCACCCAAGCACACCTCCCCTTCATGCCTGAATAACAGATTTTTTTGTGAGGACAACTTATTTTGGCCTATCTGATAGTATGGTGACAAACAAGAGTGGCAATCATTCTGCTTGGAGACCTGGAGTATTGCTAAGTACCCAAATTTATCACTTCACTTGCAACAATGATTCAAGTTGATGTAGAGGGACAGGTCATGAAACTTTTTAAGTGCCACTGGACTGAATTCTCTTATGAGCAAATGAAAATGAAAAAAATTGTTGAACACAATGAGATTGAAATCTTACAATTAGTTTTGTTGTTGCAGGCATTCTATGAAACAGAATATCATTTCCAAAAAATTAAATGATTATAGCAGGGCTGTAGGCATGGTACCCGCTATTGGTGGAGTCAGGCCAATTGGTAGTAAGGCCAAACATTGAGAAACATATAAGAAATCACAATAGACGCAATGAATTGGGTTGGGCCAGGCAACTTTAGTACTAATGATGCCTACGGCCTGGGTGATAACATGATTGCTGATTTATTATCCAATGAAATTTCTCTTTCATGTTTATTCACTGTTAACCCCTACTGGGTTTTATTATTATAGCCGGGATGCTATAGATTATTATCTGTGAAATGTTATTATGCATGTACAGTAGTGACACGGCCATGTTATAACAGTTCAGTTGTAATCACTACCTCATTCATAATTCCGAGACCTTATTAATGCGGCTTTTCATCTTGCTTTAAAATTTGACTGGAATACAATCATAGCTTAATTATATTCACACATTGATATGAAGGCTGTGTATCATATCATTGCCCGTGAGCTTTCTACAAGTTATGCCTGTAGCACAGAGGGTTGGGCCACCATTATTACTTCATGAACATTTCAATGGAAATATCATGAACTATGATAAAGAAAGTTACAAAAGACCAACCTGATGGGAAAAGTAACATTTTTGGATAGCTATTACCAATTGATTAGCGCCTATCAGGTATATACTATAGACATTGCTTGGTTAAATCAATTCAAAGGACTAGACTTGTGCTCTGACTTATGCAGTGATAACAATTTTATAATGCTTTTTTGTAAAAACTTAAACACTGGCCAATGTAGTTCATTGTATGCAGCGAGCTCGGCTAACGATGAACTCATGATATATAGCCTGGGCAAGCCCACACAAATAAGGGTGTTTGTTGTTGTGTTGTATGCAACAACCACCTCCACCTAATAAAAAGCTTGTAGTGGCTTGCCCAGGCTGGAAGATATCAAATTCAAACATGGTTATCTGCTAGTTTTCAGATTGTTTTAAATCATAAACTTTGGTGGTATAATAAATGGATTATGTAACCACGATGCTGCCCTATTACAAAAATAATCATGCTTAAATTTGCAGCAGCCTTTATCAATACTGCTCAAGCAAAGCAATCACCTACCCTAGTTCAGTGATTGAGCAAAACCAGACTATTTCCTCCTCCTCCCAAAAGGATTATGGCAATTACATGGCCGCAAGGCTGTTTGAAAATGGTACTGTGGGGAGAGTCCGAGATGGGTGCTGAGTGCCCTCTCGATGGGTGTATGGCTCCGTGGGTTCTCCCCCCGAGAAACTTTTTAGTATAACTAGTTAAAATGGTGCAAATCTAGCACACTTGGCTTCTGATGGGGCTCATGTTCTAGCAGCAAGTTTGACATTATAAACCAGTTTTCTGAATATAAAACTGTTTATTGAGATTATTTTTAATAACGCTTATTTAAAATATTATGTGAATGAAAGCTGCTAATGGGGTTGGCTACAGCTAACATGAGGTAGAATTATCACCGGGTACAATGCTAAACGGTGTATGAGACGAGTAGTTTCTTATGAAATAATTCAATTAAGTAATACTGTAAAGTTAAAAAGTAAAATTAGTAGAGCACCGTGTTAAAAATAATTCTCTTATACTGTAGTCTACACCACTGAGCAAGTAGTAGATTTAAGTTTGAGCTATGCATGTTACATGCATAGCTCAAACATAAATTTATTTCTATGAACAAAATCTTTTGTACATAAGCATTAATTTACATATATACTACTACAAAAATATGACCATGTTCAATTGTCTCTGTATGAAATGCTTAGAAGCATTCATTTTGCTAGAGTTCAACGCTATGAAGTTGCCGTGTGAGCTACCATAACAATTGTTTTTTTTGTATATCCCAAGTAAAATAAAAGTACAAAAAGTTTACATCATTTCTATCATCTGAATTATTTTTATTCTGATCAGACAAAAAATCAATAACGATCGCAGGATCAAATAACTTTTTATTTTACCATTTTAAACTTCGAGTAAAAGTTGAATGGGTTTTTCAATTTTTATTTTTTTCCAAGGAGGTACAACTTTTTTAGCTTTTAGCACAAAGCAACGCCTCTCAGATAATTTTTTCACATTGTAATTCATCGACTAATATCTTGTTGATGATATTTAAAACTTACTAGCATTTACATCCTTTGTTTAACGTTACTAGAAGACAGCTTTATAAACGTCTACCAAAAGCGACATAAAGTTTGTTTCTCCACGCAACCGATAAACAACATTAAAATGATAAACAATAAACGACACCCTTTTCCCAGCCCAAGGATTGAATGATGCAAATCAAGCAAAAATGATGTGAATTCCGGGATATGAGCCTCAAAAAATGGTGCTTCCATGGCAGTATCCGCAGTATAGAAGGATATGGCCCTGCATGGCAGTTTAGTTGAATGAGCTAAGAACTGTAATGCATTGTATTTTGAACCGCATCAGGCTGGGGTTAGTTCATGAAATTATCTGTTCCCTAATTGGAAATGGACAGAAGAGTTGGATTTGAACTTGGTAATGGAAACTAACAGTCAATAAATACTAAGTACTAGACATCCTCCCTTGCTGAGATCTGGGCATTGCCCCCTTGATCGATTCATATGAACAATTTATACATTTGGAGAATTATAAATACATTCATTATTCAGTTTGTTCAAACCTAGCTAGATATTCTCTCAAGAAAGATTTTCAACATGGCATTGTTGAGTTTAATGAACTAAGGTTTCTTTGCACAACTTTGCGGAAATCGTGTGTAGCCAAACACCGTTTTTTGGCCCAAGACTGCTCTGCTCTGATCGCTGGGGTAATGAAATACCGGAAAAATAATACACAACAGAGTAAATATTTGAGAATTGGGTGATTGCATTAAGCTTTTGCCTAAAAAATTTAAAATGGTAAAATATGAAATTTCCTCTAGCAACTTATCTAAAAAAGCTTATAGGAAGCTTATTTGTTATAGAATTCCAAAAGCCAAATTAAACTCGCTAAAAAATGGTAGTATGTAAATATGTGAATCTGTATTCACACTGTTGTTTTGATTTCATTTTATGAAACAGGTTTGAGCTTCGCCAGATACTCAATCATAATATGTTTAGCTTGGATGTCAACAGTCTAGTAATATAAGGGCCAAGAATGGGATCTCATTAACAAATCCAGACCACCATATCATCAACTTAGCTGCACAGACTACAGAAAGTCATATCTCATGTTCTACCTGCAACACAAAATTGAGCTGTCATTAACAGAGCTGTTTATTAACGAGCTTATGCAGAAGCATTAAAAGCTCTTCAGGCATGCTTTCTATCTAATGAATTCAATGAAATAGCTGGCCAAGGACTGACATGATCAACTTGCAATAGTTGTTTTAAATTTTATATTAAACCTTAGACTGTTGTAGTAAGGAAATAGCTATGATCAGAATATTGTTGAGTTTCAAATCTGGAATAATTGAAAAATCGCCTCACTGCATGTTATTGATCTACTCTAGAATGTCAACAGCATAATTATTATAGACTTATTTAATATTGAAAAAATTCATTTGAAGCAATTGAAATTTCACAAGCATGACTAAGTTGTGTACATATTAATAATTAGAGCTTTGTATATATTTTCCTTGATAAACATAGAATTGTGTTGTGAAGTTCTTAGACTAAATAGTTGTACATGTAAAACTAGGTAAATTTATAGTATCACACCTTTTCACATTTGCAGAAAATTGGAATGAGCTACAATAAAGGAATGTTGAAAACGAAGCAATCAGCCAAACATCGCTTTTGTAGGTAGTTTTAGATATAATTGATAACAATGGTAAAAACCCTCTGTCTAATATTATTGGTTGTATTGTTTTATTTATTATTTAGTTTTATTGTTAGCCTAAGCTCAGTCTCAGGTTAGTTGCAGTTGATGTATTTTTATATACATGCTAGATGGTAAACTCGTTGGCTGTTATGCTACATTCTTCCTAATTCAGCGAGCCCAATAATATCTACTAGCCAATGCCTTAAAACCTCTGTTGGATTGTGCCTAAACTGCTATCTTCCACAATCTAATACTACAATTATTTAATACTATATGATTGCTTATTTATAGCGTGGTTATACCTTGTCTCATTATTAACAGATGCTATGAGTTACATAACTTAACTCAATGATGGGATTTATGTTGTATATGAAACAATGACGTTGTGAGTTATTGGGAATGCTTGCTTTCAGTATGGGCCAGCGCGACAACTAGAGTGACCTGGTAATATTACAACCACAGCAGAGAAGAACATTTTATAGACAAGCATTTAGCTATTATTATCGGTTACTTTGTTCTTTTAGCTATCAGGATGTTTCTCTGAGCACTGTACACTATGATACCAAGCAGTCTTAATACTAATATTCTGTAATGTGCTTTTGCAGTAGAAACAGGTAGTTGAAACCACCCCTTGATCGACAGCGAAACTCATGATGCTTTGAAATGAGAATGATTTAAATGTAAATTTATATATGGCTTGGCACTTCAATTATGGTGGCCTTTTGGAGGGAGTGGTTTTTGGTAGAGCTTATTGTATGTCAGGTTTTAGGCAACTGAAGCCATTCTCCCATTATCAATGAAAACAAAAATAAAGTTTCAGCTAATCCTACAAAATTATTGGGCAATGCAGTCACAGTTGTTTAACCAATGCTTCATGGATATCATTAACGGCCAATTGATGTTTGTCACTAGTATGACGGTATTTCACCAGAGATACAATAGCTAAAAAAATTTACCATCTTGTTAAAATTCAAGAATAAACTTGACTCTGAAATCCTCTAATTGTACCATGTAGCTAATGTAATAGGAAATGCAAAGGATTAAGGAATAAGGAAAAGCCATGATAGTAATGCATTCCTGACACCGCATATCTTCGCTACTGTTGCAACATCTATCTGATACTCAACCCAACTGAAATGATTAATGTATCCATAATACAATATTCAGTATAAGATAAGCTATTTGTTTTCAAGTCAAACCAAATAGCTACACTACACATATTGCGTGGTGGGGTAGAGGCATGGCTCTTTCCCTCTTCAAGAGAGCCTACCTAGATTAACTCATATCCATTATGTCTTTTTTTTACTTATGTTGCCTTCTTGGGGTTTTTTAAATTCTCTGTATTCCTAGCTTAAAAATACAAACTAAAATCATTGCATTCCATGGTTAACTATTATTCACAGTATTTTTGGTCAATACATGTACAACAAATTGGCCATGTTTTGCTTTACAGCTATAAATGCCAAATATCTATGATGATGATAAGCAGCTCAAGGGCTGGGCAGCCTATTCATCGCATTGACCAATGAAAACGGGGGAGGCATTTTCAAATCATTCTTGTAGAATTAAAGCTGGCAATGGTCATTTTGCACTTGATACTATTAAAGCGATCACCTAGTAGGATACACAACACAATGGACAACTATTCAGATAATTACCAAATATATCGTAGTGACGACATAGACAATATTGAAGCAAGTAACCATGAAGAGCTTGTGTCATCTGTGCCATCACACTTTCTGCAGTCATTTGGATAATCAATTGTGAAAGCCTTCCATGGTGGGTTTGTATAACATACAACATGGCACTATTTAGCCAAAAAATTATCATAAATGTCATACTAATATTTCTGTCACTAAGCAATGTTAAATTCCTGAGAACTACATCATTGGATATCACAAAAAATTATAGAACACACGCATACCCCTTGGAGCAAGAGTAATGGTGGCTGTATTGAGATTTTTAAGACTATTCACAATCCCAAATCTTTTATAATTTAATATATATTAGCTGTTGTTTAAAACATATAATAGAATATTTAACCTCACAGAAACAACAGAACCACTATGAAGAAATTGCTCACATATTCAACCATAATATATCATTTAATTTTTTATATCAATTTTAAACCAAGACGTTGATGAAGATATTTTTATAGAACTGATGGAACACCAGCTGGACAACCTTCAGCCTAACATAATCTCAAGAACTCAAACTTTCCTTATTAGGAAACAGAAGGAGTTAAAACGAGTAAGTTGAAAAACATTAATTCAAATTGTAAGAGTACGTTGAGTAAATCAATATTCCCCATTGAGTTAGATAACTCTGAATCATTAACGAAGAGTTAGATAACTCCTAATCATCTACCCTACCTACCCACATAACTATATTACTAGTTGTAGCCAGAGCTATTAGTTATGACTTGTATAATTATCATCACCCAGACCTTAACACAGAGTGAGATAGCTCCTAATCATTAACACAGAGCTAGATAACTCCTAATAATTTACCCTACCTACCCACATAACTATATTACTAGTTGTAGCCAGAGCTCTTAGTTATGAATTGTATTATAATTATCACTCAATCCTTAACACAGAGTTAGGTAATACAGAACAGAGCGTGTGTGCGTGCATGTGTGTGTGAGGTTATGTTTATATAGCGTATTTGTGGTAGTGTAGGTTTAAATTATTACTTATACAGATATGTTTAAATGCCTTCAAGTTTGAGTCTGCATTTTGTAAACTTCTCTGTCATAAGGATTAAAAGTATTTGCATACCTGATAGTAGCACATTCATTACATTTTTACCGTTGAATCTATTAGAATGTAGCTCACATGTTTTTTAATATCATGTAGCATATAATTGTATACATATTTACTGAGGCTAAGACTATTGAAACTGAAATATATTATAATCACCAGTCAATGCCTTTAAAATCCATTCTATATTTTGATAAAACTTGTTTCAGTAACTTATTTGAACATATCATTCTACAAATTATAAAATTAATAGGGGAATTTACTAGTTTTTCATAATCATGACACCAGGTTTAAAAAAATAGTAAGCGTGCCCGATCTGATTGACTGCTCTGCTAGATCACATCTCAAAATTTGGCCTAAACTTCATTTCGGTTGTCTTCATTGATTCACCATAGCCGTGACTCCTAATCATTAATCCTACCTACCCACATCACTATATTGCTAGTTTTAGCACATTCACATGATCTATTAGTTATGAACTGTGTTATTACCTTTATGATTTTTACCTTTGTACCAATTTTTACCAATTTGCCTTTGTGATTTTATAGGTGACAAGTTTGATGATGAAAAGCAATGTGTTTTGAGGGGCAAGTCGTCAGCCACCAGCCTGTTTATGGAGAGACTTTCGCAAAGTACCTTGGATGAAACCAGCAGAGGAGCCATTGTATTGAAAAATGAACAGGAATGCATCTACCTGGTTTTGCCAACGGGAGCAGTGTTTCTGATGGCAACTGAGGTAGACGCATGTCTGGCCTATGTTAAGTGTTTGTTTGTGGTTAACCAAAGGTACCACATCCAAGCCCATTCATCAGTTGGGGTTCTGGTGGAACGTCTGTTACGGCTGCTCTCATCATTGATGACAACAACCTCTGCATTGTAGATAAGACTTCTTCAAATGATGGGGATAGTCAAGTAACAGCTTCTCTAGAACTCCAACTGATGGTATCTTGGCTGGTGTCGCTAGTACTCAATTAAAATATTTTCTCTTTTATAATTATTTGTAAACATTTACATGTAAATACTTCATTGCAAAACAGTTCATTTTTAACCTTTTTATTCATATTATAGCTTTAATGTTATCATAATATATTTTGCTTATACATATATTTAACCTCATTATTTCATGAAAATAAAAATAAGAAGTTCATAGTAATCAGTTCACTCAAGTGTGTAATTGTCTTCTCCTGGTATAAAATTACAATTTTATTGTGATTTAAAAATGACAGTACCATGAGTGACCAGAGAGCATCCATAGCAGCACAGCACTGAATCACAGAATGATTTAGTTTTGGTTATTTCAACAAAAAGCATCCATGTACAGCAACTCGACTATCAATCATAATATGATTGAAGAAGCCCTAGCATACTTGTACATTAGCTCAATTATCAATAATTGTATGATTGAAAAAGCCCTAGCATACCTGTGCAACATCTCAACTATCAATCATAATATGATTAAAAAAACACTAGCATACCTGTACAAAAGCTCAACTTTCAATCATTATATGATTGAACAAGCACTAGCATACCTGTACAAAAGCTCAACCATCAATCATTATATGATTGAAAAGGCACTAGCAAAGCTGTACAAAAGCTCAGCTATTAATCATAATATGATTTAATAGCCATGGTATGCGTTGGGATAGGTAAATCATTATTAAATACAAATTAAATCAATTTTGAGTACAGTTTTGTCACCCTGAATTTAGATTTATTAATTATTAAATTCAATCAAAATTTCTTTCTGTGTAAGAGTGTTCACATTTTATTCACTTCATAGACTAAATTATGACTACTCGCTAACTACTACAAAACTGATTGATTGATTGATTGATTGATTCAGCAGGTTGACAAGAACAATACATAAATGCAAACTCCTATAGTATGTGAAATATGACTAGAAACTTAAATGAAGTTGTATCATAAAATACCTAACACCTTTTCTCTATGACACGAGAGGTTTAGGCCTACATATTTAAATAAAGTTGCTAGTAGTTCTGCACGATAAGCCGATATCATTCGATGTGACGATATATTTCAGTGAATGATTTGATACTTTTTCAGTTTTCAAATTGATATGAATATCGAAGCCGATAATTTATCAAAATATCGGCGTAGTTTCAGTATGAAAAACTGGAGTTGTCTCCTCTCCTCATGGTAAAGAAGGAACAATTCCTGTTTTTCAACCGATATTGACCAATATCCTTTCATATCATTCATGTTAAAGACTAACACTATATATCGATAGAAGACAACTCCAATGTTTGATATTTTTTGATATTCGATATATATTGAGACCAAATGATCTAATGTACATGCAAAGATATCATGCAACACTAGTTACTAGTTAAAAGTGCTAGCATCTTATCGAATTATTAAATATGACAAGTACCATTATTAAAATTTCGTTGGATGCGTTAATACTAATCAACTTTAACTGCTATAAAAAAAAACTTATACGCACTCAATCGTTAACTGACCACTCACTATTGAGTTACCATTAGCCAACGTTCCATAAGCTAGCAATCATAGTCTAGTTTTCATTTCTGCTAGTTTAAACCATTTTGGCTAACTTCAGTGCTAATATCTTTGTATTTGAAACATAGATCAATGTCCAGTGTTTGGATTTTTGATGATAGTCACTTTGAGGCCGATAAAAAATAACTTTCGGCACTGCAAACCTATAATAAAAGTTAAAACCCAGAGCAAAACAAGCGGTTCAAACTGTTTTTGGTAACTTTCATTAAATCAAGTAGCATCAATTGCTGAGTAGAGATTTAGGCGTTGTATGATGAACCAGCACTGAAAGTTTGACGTTTATATGAATAGCAAGTCATGGCTAAGTCAGATGGTTAGAACTGTTTGACTAACTTTAATTATGATGCTCTTGTTTTGGAAATGTTTATGAATCGATAGTCAAACTTTGAAGATGTTCTAAAAGAAACACGTCAAGGATGATGAAAGAAACTGGTAGCACATTTAAACTGCTTTGAAAATTCTATCAAGAAACGTCTGAACTCGCTTTACACACCGGATTTATTAAGGGTTTTTAGACTCTTTCATTTATGTTATGTAACTACAGTATTTGAATCTATATAGCCAGATGATGTACATGCCATTAATTTTCTGCTTATATATTATTACCAGAAGATCGATAATGAGACCAGACAAGCTTGGTTTTTCTTTCGTAGCTGAAGCTGGGTTAAAATACTAGATAACTAATTTTGGCTAATAGCGTCTTAAAAATTGTCTACCTAAAACATCAAACGGACACAAGCAACTATTAAGATTCACAGCCTCTCTCATTAGCTCTTTTGTAAGTATTAGCTATTGAATATTTTCTTTTGAAATAATGAGGTCATTGTGCCTTCTTACTTTGTTACTTATGTATAAAGACAGACAAGGTTTCAGTGAGTTGATTATTTACACGCACCGTATTATTAATTTACCTTATCGCAGCGCGGTTTTTAGACTGAGCAAAAGCCGTCAAACATTACCTGATGAGAAAATGCCAAAACAGTATCAGAATAGTTATTCTTGGTCTATCATACTTTTCGGACTATTAGGCACTACTTTTTTCTGGTGGTTTGAGCCATGCGGCTTATATAAGGGTGCAGCTATTATGCACATTCTTTCCTTGACCACTAGGACGCATCAACTAGAATCTCTGGTTAGTACGCCTCTAGCGGTGAAAGAAAATACGAAACAATGCCTAACGATACTGTTTCGTTAGGCACTAGGTTAAAAAGCGTCGGTTAATACAAAACAGTGCCGTTAGACACTGTTCCGGTTTAAACAGCAAAGTTGCTGCAGCGTTAAAAAGCATCATCCTGAGTTCTGCAGCCTATACAAAGGTGTGGCCTATTTATTGTTCTCTTACCGTTTTTTTTTTTGGAAATTAAAGCAGATGCGGCCAATATAGGGGTGCGGTTTAGAGTCCAAAAAGTACGGTATATACAAGCATAACTTTTGGTCTTAATGATTTTCAATCCTCACATATACATTTTAGCAGTTATTTACACTTTCAACTTATTATTTTGTTAGTTGCTAAGTTAGTTTGTAAAAGTATCGTTGTTTTGATTTCTGCTGTATTGTCTAAGAGTGCCAATTTTTTCATTGCAGTTTTATCCAGTTTCTTCTGATGCCGCTCGAATGTCATTTTTAAAAATATCAATTTTTAACAGGTTAGCTAGCCTTAAGAAAAAAACCAAGAACTACCAAGGAAACACAATACATTCGTATATAGAAAACATATGTATATATATGGTAAATGTATAGTGCCCATGGTAAATACTGGCTTATATATATACATATATATAATTGTGATTGGTCTTTTAGATTGGTCAATTATTAACTACTAATTACTTGACTGTACTTTGGAAGAAAGGTATTCAATGCTTGCTTACAGCTATGCCTAAAATAATTCTAGTAAATATAAATAAATTAAAACAAAATTCTTATATGACTTGTTTGAAAGCTTTTGAAATGAATATGAGCTACCAAACCACAACATTTTTTTTCCCGTTTTATTGTTTAATTGTAATTATCCCGCCAAAACTTGGGAATATGATAGTACTTTACATATAGTGGCATTGATGAGTAGCAAAATTGCTTACTGTATGTAAATACCTAATATAATAATATAATATAACCTACATAATTGCTTACAAAGTAAATATAGTAGAGTAATTCAGCTCTATTTGACTAGCTGACTTAAGTTCTGTACTGTTAACTGTCTGTTTAGACCAAATTATTTTATTCATGTGCAAGTTTAATGTAACTGGAGGGCAGATTATTTTTGACAATCTTATTGACAAAATATGTTGATTACATACAAACAACCAGAACTGAGTTTTAAAGAGAAATTATGTTAAATTTCATGCTTCTGCAAAAAGGTTTTAAATACCTGTATGATTTGGCAAGACCTTCATAAAATCATGTAAAAGTATATTTCAGACAATACAAAGAGTCAAATAATTGAAAAAAACTGCTGATAGCTAGTCTAATCTAATCATCTATCAGCTCATTATTTTACTTAAGCTAATCAAACAATATAAGCACAATGGTATGTCTAATGACAATATCTCAAAGTTTGGAGCAGGTTTTTCCTGGACATTTGTCACATTTTCAACTGTAACCGACTCACTCACACATGAACATGTTGACAGTCTCACAGTCTTCATCATTTAAGTAGTTAATCTTGAATTTAGCTGGGTAAAGTATTAAACTCATACATTGTCCATCTCCATCAGGTGGATATTTCCAGTATTGCTCATCAATTGGTGCGGTGTCTATTCCTCTCCAACTCCATACGCCATCTGTTGCTTTCCCTCCAACCCAAAAACGGATTACCTTTGCTGTTTCTAAAAGTAGTTGCCAACCAAAAGAATAAAATGTAAGAAAGTAAAAAATTATCAAAAAATAATTTTGAATTATTGGTAGGAACATGGTTTTGTCCTCCTGAGCTGAGAGAGGCAGCTTGGGCCAATAGATCAAAATAAAAAAACAAGTGTTTGACCGGATGAGCAACTGGCCGGACACCTGCTAGGACCGGAGAAAGCACATAGTTTTTGAAACAATATAAGTGGAGCTTATGGTGTATGAGAATTAGGTTATATCTGAGAACAGCAAAACAAAGAGATCCCCCATGGTATATTCGTTTAGTTTGTTGTATGCTTTATAATCTTTACACATTGATACCCAAATACATTTTGATATTATTCAGACAGACAGTTTTGGAACAGGATATCATAGTAGAGAGGTGAAGGCTCACTGCTGTATATTTACACTACTCGTGGCATTGGTAAGATTCTTTGGTATATCATCTCAACACAAGCCAGCAATTCCTTGGATGAACTTCAGAAAATTTTCTTAGAAAGGCGACAAAATACCAAAAAAAATAATTTTTCAAGAAAACCGCAACTGACACAATCACCCAGCATGCCTAGAGCACAGAGGGAGGACGTGGACTGTTCGGCGGTCTCATTAGAAAAGCTGATTATGTTGCAGAGAACCTCGGTTTTGGTTCATCAGTGTAAAGCGCTTCAATATGCAGGTGCCAAGGAAATGAGATACTTTATAAGTTCATCGAGAGGTAGCCAGAGCTAAGTGGTAGCTGAAAGCAGTTGCCTTATTGCAACTGATAAAGGCATTGAAAGAAGAAGCTGTTATGTGGTGTAATCGAAGAATTTATAGAGGAATTACTGTAGCAACTCTTCTTACCATGCTAAAAGCTTAAGATTGGAAGCTATTCAAACATTCAACTTGTTAACAGGAATTTGAAAGAAAATTGCAGCGTTGAAAGCTGCCACTGGTGTTTACTTCTCTCCAAAAATAAAAAACTAGTATGAATGCTACAAATTTTACTGCAAAATATAGCAAAGTGATGGGACATTTGATAAATTTCTTTCATCAATCAGAAATCTGATCGCAACATGCAACTTCCACTTGTATGGAAAGGATAAATCAATACGGGATATAATAGTCTTTGGAATATAACCCAATGCTGTCAGAGAAGAACTTTTTAATGTACAAAAACCATTGATCTTAAATAAATCTATCGACGTGTGTCAGAGGTTTGAAGCAACAAAACATTACATGAATGATCTAAGTAAAGCTTTAACTGCAACAGTAAAAGCAGTAAGCATCGATGCAAGTGAATCAAACACAGCGAGTGGGGAAGAAATTACTCTCAGCTAATTAGAACAATCACTAACTGTAGACATTTGGAGACTATCATCTACAAACAAAGGCCCAGCCTACAAAAATATGTTGTGTAACAATCGCAAGAAAAAAACACTTGGAAAAGATTTGCAAGTCGACATCAGCAGCAAAATATATGATGACATGAAGGTTACTAGTCATACCTATAAAACTACTGAGGATCGACCTGTAGATGTCACACCTGCAATACATGGTCAGTGATCCACTAATATTACATCTGATTTGGAATGGTTCATTCAGGTTACTTGTAAGGGTTATAATCTGAACTTGAAAGTTGATACAAGGGCAAGTCGCAGTGTTACGTCAATATCAGTTCTCAACAGCTTGTCTTTTAGTAATTCAAAAATTCACTAGCATAGCCAGACATTATCTTTCAGTAGACACCTCCTGCTGATCATAGGCAAAGTTAGTTTCAAGCTTAAGTACCTGAATGGTTTTTCAGTGATAACAAAACAGGCTGATACAGTATTTTCAGAGTTTTCTAGTCGTGTTGGCATAGGCCTAGTTAAAACGATATGTAACACATTTTCAGACAATCTTGTTGTGCCAGGTTACAAAGATGTTTTTTAATAGTTACGCAGGTTACCCTGCAAACATGCTTTAACTCTGAAAGAAGGCAGTAAATCAGTAGTTCAACGTTCTAGACAGGTTCCATTTAGGCTTAGAACTGAATTAACAGACACACTAAATATTATGGAATCAAAGGGTGCCACTGTTAAGGTCAAACAATCAACTGACTTGGTACAGTTGATATCGAATGCTTTAAAACTAGATGGCTCACTGCGCCTTTGTCTAGACACTACGGAACTCAAATGTTGAGTTAAAAGAGAGCATTTTGATTTATTAACAGCTACTGAGATTTTTCCAAATTGTCTGAGTCTAAGGTTTTTACTTCATCGGATGCAACACGAGGGTTTTTTGCAGCTAAAGTTTAATGATGAAAACAGCTTGCTTACAACCTTTGCAACACTCGCTGTTCAGTATTGGTTTTTGAGGATACTATACGGCATAAGCTCTGTGCTGAAGGTTTGTCACTGCACGTAAGGGGAAATTTTTATTGATTTTGAGAGGGTAGAAACCTTTGTTGACAATCTGCTAATCTATGCACCCACAAAAGCTGAGCTTGTTGTTATTCTGCATAGGATCTTAGGTAAGTGGAGGTCAGCCAACCCTAAATTAAATCTAACCAAGTGTTACTTTGAACAGTCTGATCTAAGGTGCTTGGGCTACATCATAGGCCAAGGTGTCAGCAAACTAGGTCCTACTAAAATCAATGTCATTGTAGACATGCCAGTACCAGAGTCCTTGACGGATCTGCGCAGCCTATGATACGTGTCCATCTATCTGGCCTAAACCACGCTAAAAGAGTTAGCAAAAAAATGGTCTCCTACAAGATTTGAACTCCGGTACTTTGAATTATAGTGCCACGCTCTAAATGCTATGTCATTCACCCACATTGCCATTTCATAAAACAATTATGCATAAAATAAATCTCATTATGAATTTTGATGGTGCCTGGGACTGCCAAACATACTAGCATTACACAATATCAAATAAAGCTAAATATTAGTGCATAACATAAAGCAGTATTTTGCATTGAAATATATAATAAAATATGGTATAAGATTGAGTATGCAATGTTATACTAAATAATTTTATAGCAAAGTAGCAACATCTAATATAATATCAAAAACCAGTTTACAAATTGAGTTATAAGTTAATCTATCATAATATCATTTATTATATTATGATATAATGTAGCAGGTAGAAATTTAATATATTATATGTAACAGCATAATATAGTGTAATATACTACTATATACCACACTATAGAGAGTAAAATTTTACATAATATAACAAGAATATAACATAATATAGCTTAGTATATCTTAATGTGAAATAGTGGAGTTCAATACTGTTAAAATATACTATACTCAATAATCATGTGAGATATCACGGTAAAACATGATTTAGTTTATTATGATATAATGTATAACTTTTCAGCATAGGTTGTTACCATATTTTATATGACAAGGTTTGATATGATATGATAGAGTTTGACACAATGTTATACCATATTGTATGATATAGCATGACATGAGTACAATAAGATAACAATGACATGGTAAACCAAGGCAACGCAAGACATAAAATGACATGATAAATCACTAATAGATATGATTTTACACCACATGGTGCAATTTAATACCGTGTGATATAATGTGGCATGACAATTCATGACATCACTTTAACCAAAATGGCATGACATACCATAAAACTACATGAGATGGAATAACATGACATCTCATTACATGACAAGAGATGGTAGGAATTAACATGACAAAGAAAAATGAACTGCATTGCATGATAACAATAACCAGTTTACTGTCAAACTATTGTCAAAGCTTTTATTAAATTTGACTGTTCTTACTTAGAACCTCGTGAAGGTGAGAAATCATCCAAGACAATTCTTCCAGGCTGTCAAACGTGACCAGGCTTTTACCATTTAACTTGCAATGCTCTTCAGCTTTGTACCACGGCATTCTTTCACCAAACAGTATGATTGGCAGCTTAGAATATGGATTGATGAAGCAGTCTTGGGAGCATTTGAATTTCACTAACAAAATATGAAATAACCTTATTGTTGCTGATTTTTATGGATTGAAAGGGTGGAAGCATTTTGGATATTTTATGACATGCATATTTTCAAGACAACATTTTACATAATGTAAATATGCAGATCTCACTCACAAATTTGGGATTCATATACAACCCATGGCTATTATAGACACGATGAATGCCTCATTATTTTTAGACTTTTAATATGACTATAATCCTAATAAAACTTTCAGTTAAAGATGTTTACCTTGATAGATTGTTCCTGAAACATGTGCTCCAATCTGATTGGCTACTGGAAATGCAGAGAACAATCTACAGAGTTTCCGTTGACTATCAAATTCATAGGTATTGCAGACTTCCCTTTTGAAAGTGACACAAAGACCAGCACAATGTATGACTGACATTGCAGCAAGTTCAGCAACAGGATCAGATCCAGGCTTGACATTGTTCTTTTTGATGAACTGTTCTTCTACAGAGTTCACACTCTAAAAAAAACAACAATATTTTGAGTATCTTCATATACAATGTACCTGTAAGGTTAGTTTAAATGAAATAAAACTAGTGGTCGAAAGTTACAATAGTAAAGTAAATTCAAGATCACATGTTTCAACTGTACAGAAAGAATTTGAGTAGAACCTTAGCGGTGTTGTCTCTAAAGTATCTAGCTAAACTGAGCCAAGTGTGAAAACTGCAGCACAACTATGCCAAGTTATGTTCACTAAATATCTACAAACCAACTTGATACATATTTTTATAAACGCTTTCTGATAGCCTGCCTACATTGATTAATTTGAGTTTTACACCAACAGCAAATTATTTCAAACTTTGGTATGTCTAGAGGTAAATCGGCAATGCATTTAAAAGTGAAAACATATTTTAATTAAGAAAAGTGAGTTGCAACATTAAACCGAAATATAATCCAAAACTTACTTGAGTTGTTAGCTGAATATAGACACAACAGAAAAGACACATCTGTAGTGGAAGGTTCATGTTGGTGACAAAAGAATTTGCCGACAGCGAGCGTCTAGAGCTTTTCGCAACAGAAAATGAAGTGACACGTGTAATTTAGGATGAAAAGTATGAGAGCAGACTCGTGCTTTATGAAGTATTGATCTGTTTAACGGAGTGTAAACAAACTTACTTATAAGGGGTTAATTTATACTACATAAGGCAAGTTCATGTAAATTAAACACTTTTTTAACTTTGATGAAGTGTAGAGATTTTTCCCTGTTTATTAATAGTTAAAGCAAATCATTTTTTAAACATTTTTTACTATTAAATTACTATATTTTTACTGGTATTCATTCCACACCTTTTTAAGTTTGCATGTATATTTTATTTGTAAGTGCTAGTGTTGTGCTTCTGCATAAGTTCAATCATGGAGAGCACAGATAATCAATTTTTTTAATTTATATTTCAAGTGTAAATGTTGCAGGTGCTTCATTACAAAACTTTGATGGGATACGCAATTACACTTAAGTATGTTTTCAATAATACGATGGCTGTAAAATTAATAACAACAAACATTGAAAAATAAAAAGTCTACTAAACCTTTATTTCAGCAACTATATCTTACATACAAATAAGTCGTTAAGATAATGAAATTAAAGTAGAAAGACAAAGTGCTTTTTTTGGTTGTATCTCTCACTATTTTTGTAATTTTTTTTTCAATCGTGTTTATAATCAGTTATATACACAAATTGAGGTGTACTACTTGCGATATAGAATCTGGGAAGTATAGTATAGTATAATGTATTATAGTGCAGTACAGTACAGTACAGTCTCACGCCCAAACGAGCGGATGCGAAGTTTGGGAGATTTATGATAAATGCATGTGCACACAACTTACGAAAATTATTCATCAACAATGAGACGAACCCTTGTATCAAAATTTCATCAACAAATTTAACCATCGTTTTGTAGATTAGTTGAAGTATAATAATGATACAAAACACATATAGGCCTATTTAAATATGTTACCAAGTCTTTGTATATTATCAAAATTATCTAAAAACTTACCCATCTGATCGGATTATACACAAATAGACAGATTTATTTGAACGAAAATCATCACAAAACGCTTGAAAAGCTTGGTTTAATAAAACTTAAGACCAAAAATTGAAACGCCGGGCGACAGAGAATAGAACGGTTAAATCGTGCGCATCTCGCGAAAAAATAACGTGCACATTTCACCAGTCTATGGCATTATTGACAGTTTCTGTAATTTATGTAGGAGTACCTACTGAAATCGTTTCATTTTTGCCGATTTCAAATTAACATTTTAGACACTTGAGTACTTTGGTATTCTAACTGATGTCCAACGCAGTGTAAGTAAAGGAAATGACGATATTTTTTCTAATGATTCTTATGAGATTATTACGATATTTAATTATAAGTTTAGATGACTACAGAACAATGACTACGTAGTACAGATTTTCTAAAAATCTATATAAATATCACAACTTCTTGATATCGCTAACTATGATGTTTTTAAATGTAAACAAAATCGTGCATTGGTTTTATATTATTACTATATTAATAATATTGATTATTCTAATAATATCAGTGCATTTTACTTCTAATATTGGCCAATATTGCATTTCTCCTATTGCAGGGGGGGAGATATAAACATATAATATTTTTCTTTCATTATTGCTGTTTGTTGTACATAATAACACCCACACCCAGTACATTACAGCTACCATTGCGGTTATCCTACTGCACAGCAGTGCCATTTGACTGCTAATATTGCATTTCTCAACCATCAGTAGGCCTACCCTTTCTTTTTTTCCAATATCACTTTGGTCGTGGGCTGTATGACAGTGGAATTTCTAGTATAGTATAATAGCAAATAGAATGATACGAATACAAAAACAGAATACACTAATACTATGCTAATTCTAATTTGTCTTAATTTGTCTATAAACGAGCATCTATGATCTTTTGTTTATGTGTTTTGCATTGTTGCTATTTCATCTGTAACCGTCTCATCTAACCTTTGTACTTCCAGAACTGTACTCCCCACATTACTTTCCACCTCGTCACTATATTACCATGAAGACATGAAGTAAAAAGACATAGACTTATACAAACTGACTGAGTAATATTTCTCTTCACCATCGAAGACCTGAATATGTTTTACCTGTTGTACAATATAATAGCTGAACAATGAAAACTATCACAAACCAGCAGTAACTCAAACATGAAATGGTGAAAATGTAAACTGCTTCCAAAATTATTCAAGAAAACTTTCGTCATAAAAGTCCATTCTTTCCAACATTAATCTTGGTTTTGACTATTAGAGGATGATCTTTTACGACCAGGTCTTGTTACTCTCTTCCATTTAGTATTGTTTACAAAATAGCAATGATGACCTTCTTATTACCTCACAGTGTTTAAATACATTCATCATTCCCCTAATAAACAATGAATGACTCAGCAATGGATGTGTCATCCCTCTAAATATTTGGTGATTTAATTCTCATTTCTGAATCTATTTAAAATGATGAACTTATACAAGATATTATTATATATTTTTAGAATTTACTGGTATTTTCCTTTCATTTGCGCTATTTTTTTATGCTTGACGTGATTTGACTGCTAAGATCCAAAGTTGACTAAAGTTGATCACCATTAAAATGCTCAGAATAAAAATTTGTGGAAAATGATGTCACTAGTTGTTGTCATCTTCATAAGTGGTATCAACTATTGCATTCAATTTTTGAGTTACGTGTCTCTATTTTTTAGTCTCTTCGCAACTATAATATACATCATATTTATGTAAATTCCCTTGGATTTTCACCACGTTTAATTTAGTTTAGTTGGTTGTAATCTTAAAACATATTGGCAGTCAGACCACCTCAAACAACAAAAAAACCACAAATGATACAAAAAATACCATTAATTTTTGAAAAACTCCACTCAAATGTATATTTTTATCAACATTTTAGTTGATTAAAACAATATTTTAAACAAGAGATACAACAAGATTTAAAATACTCTTGTTTAAAATACAATTTTAAACAAGAGATACAACCATTTTGCTGATGTTCGTTGATTAAAGCCCAAATGGTGAGGTCATACAAACTAAAATAACTTTATTTTCAGTTTATTTAACGCAATAAAGTATTTGGCAACAGTCCAAATTTGTGAACTTTATTAGCAAAGGCCAAAGGTGCGCTTGGTAAAAATAAAACCACATCCTGCGAATACTACTGTAATAGCACCAAGCGCAACTCCCACTGCAAGTTGACTAGGTATAGTGTAGCCAATCCTTCGATCTATTTCAAAGAATGCTTGTCTAGCTTCAGCTGGCAGTTGATGCGGAAAAAGATCGTTATTGAGGTCATCTGCTAGCGGTGGTGTATGTGTAAATACCTCCTACAAAAAACATATATGAAGTTACGTTGAAAAAAATGGTTATGCACTTATATTAACATAAATTAATTTTCAGAAAAAGTTTTGCAAAAAAACAAAAGCAATATAAATTATAAAAATAAATGTCAGAATTGCTAGATAGAATACTAGTATTATTTTAATACTGCTACTATAATATATCCTATAATAATAACAGTTTTCTATCTGTCTGTCCAAATTCACTCTAAAAGTGTTGAAAAAAATTATTTATGTGAGAATCAAAAGCAAAAAAATATGTATGTATATATATATATATATATATATATATTGACTGGCACACGAAACCTCTTCATGGTGCTTACCACCAACAAATATCTAAGGTTGGCAATCTTTACCAGACACATACACTGTATGTGGCTGAACAAAGGAAATCTAGTGGCCAATACAGAGTCGCTAATCATGGCATCCCAGGAGCAAGTGCTTCCAACAAGGCAACTCAAAACAAAAATCTATCACACTAGAGACGATCCTAGAAGCTGACTGCGCAAAGATGCACCTGAGACCATCCGACACATCATCAGTGGACGCAAGCAACTAGCAGGAAACGCACACACTGAGCAGCATAATCATGTCACAGGTGTTCTGTATAAAAGTCTATGTGACGAGTATGGCCTTAATAAACCACAACACTGGTGGGAAGCTCTTGGCAAGGTAAATTAAAATGACCGCGCTAAGATCCTCTGGGACTTTTATATCCGGACCGACAAGCATGTCCTAGCAAACCAACCAGATATAGTGGTGGTAGACAAGGAGAACAAGAGGGCTACTATAATAGATATAGCAGTACCCAATGACTACAATATGGCCAGCAAAGAAAAAGAAAATGTAGAGAAATCTCTCCCTCTTGGAGAAGAGATTGAAAAATGCTGGGATGTAAGAACAACTGTAATCCCAGCAGTCATTGGGGCACTGGGCGCAATAACACCAGCGCATAAAATGTGGCTTGCCCAAATACCAACAGCAATCAACACAGGTGAGTTACAGAAAAGTGCGCTATTGGGAACAGCTAAGATCTTGAGGCAAGTGCTCAAACTACCAGGTCTTTGGTAGGAGACCCGAGTTAGAGCAGAAATTACCGCCTGTACGGGTTAACTGGGGTGAGGAAACAATTAATATATATATATGTGTATATATATATATATATATATATATATATATATATATATATATATATATATATATATATATATATATACATATATATACCTCGCTCTGTGAGAGGTGCGGCACTATTAGCCTTTGTGCAAAGCTCATCACTTTTGTGATTTGAGCACTCTGGTGCCAGCACATTGACTTTCTTAAAGTCTGTGAAGCAAGTTAGTTGTTTCGTGGCAGGAAGTCAACTCTCATTGGTAATGGGATTTGTGTCCCTTGCCTAAGCTCTGAGCTGCACTGATGAGGCTTCAATAGCCGAAACAGTACTGTCTGTAGCATGAGTATATATATATATATATATATATGAAAACCTTGAAATTAGTAGTTGCTTGTTGGTCTGTTTGTTGGTCTGTTATTTGTGTGTCCAGTAATAGCGATAAAGCTTTATAAATAAAAGATTTGCCTTGCATTGGAGTCAATCCCAGAATGTCCCGGTTGGCAGAAAAATGAGCAAGATCACTAAGCCACATGGACTACTTGCAATACAACGGAATATTTGTGCACATAATCATTACAGAGGTCAGAATACGTATAATGATGTTCTGTGATGCATAATTTCACACGAGCTGGCTTCATGAATTTTGACTTCATGGCTCATTTTCCTACCAAGTTTAGCATTATAAACAAGCTTAAGTTACTAGCTTAAGTTACTCAAGTTAACCAATTTGCTAATTTTGCCATTTGCTAGATATTCAACTTTACAATTGGCGACTACATTACCCGTTATGGTATATAAGCTGTTTTATCCAAGCAAAGTTGTGCAATCAACTAGTTGTAAATGAAATTCTGATATAAGGTAAACCTGACGCAAGGAAACGAGTTATCACTAAAGTCAGCAAGCATGAATAAGAGAAAATGAGCTTAAACAAAGCAATATTCGGAAAAAAATGAGAACTCCTTATATGGCTATGTATTAATATTCAACTTAGCATATTTATTTTTTATTAGGCCACATTTATTGACATACCATGGCTCAAATATTCATGACATCAACATTATTCTACTACCCTATTTATCAATGATTAGCGTACCATAAAACTCTAAATAAAATTTATTGCAAAGTTTTTCATGTTATTCTTAAGTTGATACAGTAAATATCTTATATTACTCACCCATCCCTTTCCTTGTTTCACTACAGCAT
Source organism: Watersipora subatra (assembly GCF_963576615.1). Classification (NCBI taxonomy): domain Eukaryota; kingdom Metazoa; phylum Bryozoa; class Gymnolaemata; order Cheilostomatida; family Watersiporidae; genus Watersipora; species Watersipora subatra. Next base: position 46,502,197 of record NC_088713.1, read on the forward strand.
TTACTTTGTGTTTGTTCATGTACTTTACTGTCCACTCAATAATATGTTGTGCGCGGTTCATGTTTCCATCTTGGTAAGCTCTTTTGGTTACCAAAGCCGCGTGAATAATAACCTAATGAGAAGAAGAGTGGAGAACTCAAAAAGAACATGCAATGTTTTCCTTTAATTTTTTGAAGTCATTATCATAACTAATTAAAATTAGGACACATGATATTTTGCGCATTATGAGCAATCATCGTGTGCAGTAATTGTCTGCACGATTACACAGCCCCCCAGAGTGGTGATTGAGCGCTGCAGATGGTAGCATGCTCGGCTAACAATCAAACTTTGGAGTGCAATTCCTGCTCAGTGGAATCTTTTTCTCAATGCTCATAGCATGGCGTTTAACAGACGGATAACAGCATATGGCTTTTTTATAGTATTGACTTGTAGACATATGTTAAAACTCAAATTTAAAGCAGAAAACATTTTTAAAGTTTGAATTTATTGCAAATATTTTAGAACATGTTTTTGGAAGTTTATGATTGTTTAAAAGTGTTTACAGCAAATCTTTCTCAGACAGGTGCGGTAGCTGATGGTTAGGCCCCTGACCAAAAAAGAAAAAAAAAGAAAATGTAGCAATCGGCACCAGGAACGAGTCAAGCCTAGACTTGGCTGTTGAAACAGCTTTCGAAGAAACCTTTGGGTCGATTGAGAATCGCCTACCGAGTCAGTCCTGCGACCAATGGGCAAGGCCTAATACTGCATGAGAACATAACATGAGCCCGGATGAGCCAAAGAAAGCTTCACACTGTTCAGTTTGTTATATGATTATTTCTTATTGAGCTGTGTCCACATATATTTGTAAAGTATACATGTAGGTTCATATCGCCTTGTACTAAAGTGGTTTGATTCTTGAGGAGCTAGTAGCAAAATTTGGTCTGCTTCTTTACACAAGCTGGTTTTTAGTATTCTAAAAACTGGAATTGATTGCACAGGAATATCTTGTTGAGGTTTGCTTCTTTAATATGGTGAAAAACTGTTGGTCTTTAAACTAAATTGTTGACAGTAAAAGGTATCGGAATAAATTTAAAAATGCAGTCAGCTTTCTGTTGTTGTGGGCTTACCTGAGCTTCTTGTAAACTGAATGTATAACATCATGTAGAAGTTATTTAATTGGTTATTAACAAATGAAAGTTCAGAAACGATGACACGAAATAAATTTCGGTTTTGTAAAAGTACCTTTTTAAGGTACTTCTTTAATTAACTTCACAATTATCATTAAAAAGCAAATGCCAAAAAGAAAAATGTTGAAGTATAAAAATTTTTTGCTACAAAAGCATGACAGCTATGACAAAACATAAAATAAGTTTATGTTTGACAAAGTGACTTTTTTAGACTATTTCTTGCTTTATCATCGCGATCATCCAGAAAAAAATTTAATTCTAAAGATTAAAAGTACAGATACATAAAATGAAATTAATTTATTTTCTGCTGTAAAATTGTGACAGGCCATCTATACTATAATAAGACCCATCTTCGTCGATCCAAACCCATGTTTAGAGGTTGGAAAACATGTTTCAGCATTAGGCATTTTAACCTTTCTTTCAGCTTGTTTAACTGCCACTTTAATAGAAGCTCAAATAAACTACCAGTTGGCAATTTCAAGAAATAGTTAAAATACTCATTTTTGCGTTTTATTGGTCCGTATAAGAATCTCTTACAGCACATCAGTCAGCCAGAGTAGTAGCAAATGTTAAGTTTAAAATTTCCAAATTTAGATGTAATATTTAAAAAATGGTTGCCGCATTGCAATATGTTGATATGTGCACAGTTTATTCGCTGAAAGTTGAATGGTGTTTTACCAGCGCGAGTGCTTCCATGTTAGGTTGAAAAACCCCATCAAGGTTTTCTTTGAGAAGACATTTCCCATCTTCTTCATTTGTTTTTTGGTCTGAATGAATACCAGCTCCTATGATGGCTCCTATGGAGGTTGAGTCATTAGTCAAATTCATGTCAGCTGCTAAATATTAAAGTACAGATTAAATTTTAGTACAGTGAACTGCATTATAATACATTACGAAATAGTATGTTACATTATATAATACTAGTACTCTGGTAATACTGAAAATGAATACTGCTGAAACTCCAAACAAGATACTCAAATCATGTTTGAAAATGCGAAGTGAAATAAAAACTATAATGAAACAAACTTTCAACATACTTATATTATAAAATTTCAAAGTCATAAGGAGTTTGTAAATGTAATAACAGAATGTAAACTAATCTATTTTTAAGTATGTAAATGTGTGTAAATGTAAGAGAATGAGGAACAACTTATATTTGTAATCTTATGCAATAAGTCTTACGGTGACATTTACAAATAATCTAACAGATAATCTTACAGTAATTTTACAAATGTTTGTTGTAAAATGGGAAATGTATGAAAAATTACTAATTAGGTAGCTTTAGGAGAAAGGATTTTTAAGCTAATATACACAAAGCAAGCGCTAAGAGGAACTTTTGTGAAGCACTTGTGTACTGTACGCAATAATCGTCTGTTAAGAATAGGAAATTGTGCTTGTAACATATTATATATTATAGTAATATTAATATATTAGATATATATTAATATTATATATAGATATATATAATATATATATGTCTATATATATCTATATAGATAAATAGATATATATATATCTTAATATATTAAGATATTAATATATTATATCGCTATTAAAATATTGAAAAAAATGTATACATACAAAGATGTTTTAATTTGAACTAAAAGAAACCACATAAAAATGTTTCAAGCGAACAAAATCTTTGTTTGTATTTAATGATGGTGGAACGCAAGGTACTATATCAAAATAAATAAAAAATGTAGGACCACCGAGGAAAACAGTTTCTGAGCAGCTGGAAAAAACTGGTAGAAAACTAAATGTAGATGTAAAATAAATAGCAAGCATGTAAACTATGAAACGTTGATGCAACTTATTTCTTTTGGCAATGTATACAATCAGTACAAAAATCGCCAAATTATAAGCTCACAATAAATTATTAGCTTGAATGAAAAATACAAAGAAGCATCGCGTTGCATATATTTAGGTCCAAAAATATTTCAATTTAATTGTTCAAGTAAGAAAAATTGGCCTTAACCCCAGATATGATAATTGAACCTTATGGAACTTATTTCTTAACAGGGGCATGGTAGCGTGTGGCTGCATTGGTAAAATAATCAGTGTGCGCTATAGCTATAGCCGGAATGACAGACATACTTGTTTTGAGAAATATATATATGGACTAGCTGTACTTTCCGGCATTGCTCAAGTAATAAAAAAGTCTTTGGACAGAAAATTTATTTTTTAAATAACACCCCACATTCAGCATTTACCTTTCTAACTTTTAAAATTCTTATCATGAGAAAATATTTTTAAGCAGTTCAAATGAATTAGGAGCAAAAAGAAAACAACTGTATAGGTTTTCAAGCTTTTTCAAACAACTACAACTTTTAAATTTTATATCATGAAATAAGTGTTTTGTTGAAATAATTTAGGAAAAAAATTAAGCTGCAAATATGTTTAAATGTAAATGTGAAGCAATTAGCAATTAATAGCTAAATATAATCTGTTTAGCTATGATTACAATGAAAAATTAAAAAAAGTTAATAAAAATAAAATAAATAATAATAATAAATAATAATAACAAATAAAATAATAAACAAGATAAGAAAAAAGTTTATTTTATTTTTATTTAATTATTATTTAGCATAATTATGTATAATTTATTTTTATTTAACATATAACAACATTTGCCACTTTAACTTTTAAACTACATATCATGAAAAAAGTGTTTGGTGTAGTTGAAATAAATAAGAAAGAAAATAAAAGCAACTGTAAATGTTTTTAAACTGGTTCAACCAACTGTAACTTTTAAACTTCATATCATGTGGAAAAATTATTGGGCAGGACAACTAAATTAAAAGTAAATGAAATGACTATAAAGGTTTTCAAAGAACTGTAAATTTTAAATTTCATAACTTCTAGCCGCGTGTAATATTGTTGTTCAAAAATCGAGTTGTTCTAAATCCGAAACAATTTTTTCCATGAAAATAAAACTATGTAACTTATGTAATCCATTATGAGGCAAGAAAAGAACTTAAGTAAAGTATTATTTCAGCATTTTGCACAATATGCTGTACGGTATACTTCATATTATACATAGCATTGGATAGATATAGATCGTGTTCAATTTTAATAGAAGGTTTTCTCTTTATAATGATGGAAATATAAAAAAAGTAAACATTTCGCACGTTTGGCTCTTAAAGCATCAAAAACATTAAAAGTTAGGATACAATACTAAAAATGCAAAAATTGATATTGAAACCGCAAAAAATGCAACAGATCAGTTACATCAAAAATTGTAAAAAAAAGAAAATTTAAACAGCAATGGCACGTTTACTTCACATCTTTAAAGGAGAATCCTTCTGCAAAACAATTTAGGGCAACTCGACTGGAGGAGTTATGTCCCTAACAAGTTTTTTGGTACAGGAAACGTGGTCCCAGATGGTTTCTCCTTTTTTGTAAAAGTTTTTTGCATTACAAAATGCTTCTCCATTTGTTAGCGAACGTTTCCATGTGCATCCAAATCTTTGTTAATTGCAATGCGCGTTCTCCGGTTTGGTCACGAGCCGAATTTATATTCGAGCTGCGAGACGACCAAATCTCAAAATCTTTGGTAAAAACCTAAGGCTAAAATAACTAGCACGCGCATGGTTTATTTTGTATATGATAGCGCTACTGATCACTAAATTGTGGTGGTTCAGTGGTAGAATGTACGCATATAAACCAGGTCGATGCATTCGTAGAGAGTTCAAATCCATCAAAAAAGAGCACTTTAATATCTAGATTTTAAGATCTATAGCTGGAAGAACAAACATACTTTGGCATTTATATACATGTATATATGTAGATTAATAAAGTAGTACAAATACTTATTCTCTATACTTTGTTGGCACAGCTGACCAATTCTTACAGCACACTTGACTGACAGAGTACAAGTGAATATAAAGGTAAAAAGTTCTAAAATTAGAAGCAATATTTACATATTCAACAGTATTAATCTATTTGAATATTGATGATACGCATTATCAATATTATATTTTGTTTTAACAACTTTATTCATTTTAAAAATTTAGTATACTAATAAATTATTATACTAATTATAATAATTACTTAAATTATATAAAAATTGTAATATAATATGATGTGGTTTAACATAATATAATATAGTGAATCCAAATTTAGTAAACTATCTTTTCAGAATTATTTTGTCAATTATTTGTCAGTTTTAGTCTTATATATTACTGATGATTATAATAATATTTTAGTATAATAATATATTATTTGGATATTGTTTGTCCATATTTTGCAAATCCTATTAGTTTGCTATCAGTGCTCTACTTGCTACAGTTCTGAACAAAATACTGAATAATTTTAAAATAATTGATTAAATCCTGTTCAGAAGCAAAATATGACAGAAAACCATTTATGACCTCACCAACGTTGTCTATATGAGCTCCAATGTCATAGCATTTTGGGTGCACAAAATCTATCTGACGATCCAAATTTTGCAGGAAGAGTCGCCTATTTACCTCTAAACCAGGAATACTTTTAGTCACATGAAGATTTTTGAGGCTGTAATATAACATGCTCAAGCAAGAATAAGCATATTATTACTGGCAAAGATTTGAATTGTTTTACTTTAAACATAAATAATTTTACGCAAAAGTTCATAAACACGGTCATAGAGAACAATTGTCCATAATGCTTGAAAAAATAGAATCACGAGTTTTTAATCAGATGGATTGTAGTACACTTATGCAGAAAACAAAAGTTCTAAAATCCCCAAATGACCTAAAAATTGCTTAGAGTAAACTTGCTTTATTATATTAGATAGCTGTCACAGACTTGCTGAAAGAATGATAGAGGCAGAAATTACGGCGGGTTATAAAAAGATAAACTTTGAGCTGATCTCGAACCCGTCACGATTCGACCACTTAATATCATTCTTAAGTTGAACAACATTATTTAGAGGTGTTTGGCAGTACATCTGTAACTAAAGACAGTTTGAAAGAACAGACTCTCTAAGATAGTGAGTCTGCTCTTACCGTATAACTCTTCTCTCGCACAATAATTTGTTTGCATCACGTATCATTACACTTATGATACAAAATATTATTTTTTGATTTTAGAATTAGATCAAGTGGCCCAGTGGTTACGGGTTCAAGACCAGCACAAAGTCATTTTTAGGGCACTTAATTACCTTTTAGCGTCTTTATCATTTTTTCAGTATAAATGTTTCAAGATTACGAGATCAGATTTTTCTAATAGAGTAAGTAGATTTACAGTTGTGTGTTTATCAGTCTGTTTACTCTTTCAATCATGAAAAACAGAGATTCACATTTGATGCAATTGTTTTGAGGCTTTGAAAGGTATTAAAATCTGACTGATCAGCTCAGTTGGTTAGAGCATTGATCTCGCTGCTGCATTGCATGAGTTTTAATCTTGTACAAAGGGATGTTTATTCTTTGATTAGAACAATTGTTCTGGAGCCTCAGGAGGTGACTTTTTAGCTCAGCTGGTTAAACCATAGAGGAATTGCGTCGTCACAATATTGTGCTGATTACTCCAAATTTAAACCATAACTGTTTTAACCATAACTATATAACAACGTCTTATTGTTATATATAACATTGTTATATTGTTATATTAAACCATAACTGTCACGCATAACTTGTGTTGTATTTTTTAGATAAATCAGTTGCACTGATTCCAATTTTGTACTTAAAATAAAGATTAGTCCAATAACTTTCAGAGTAATGACGGTTTTTTACCGCTATTTATTATCGGTCTTGAAAACAACACGATCGGCACAACAAGCTCCGCCCATAAATACGTTATGTAACCTAGTTTTTTAGGAGCGGAATTTAGAGATGTTTATTCCGATTTAGAATGATAGAGATGGGTATGTTAAAACCCATAATTATCTAAATTCAGCTTTCAAAATAATGTCAATTGTTTCTGAAAAGTAGATAAACTATTTAATATTGCCCATTTAAAAATGAGTTCAGAAAAGCGCGATAACAAAGCTAGATTGTGATAAAATCACCTTTTTTGAGCTAGTTTTTATTGGCGTTCAGCGTATTAAACATCATGTAACAAGCCACAAGCAATTTTAAATAGTTTATTTACCTATCATTAAAGACTGAAATTATTTTACAGGTGAATTTAGATAATAATTGGTTTTAAGACACCCATCTTTATCATTTTAAATCAGACTAAACATCTCTAACTTCAGTTCCTGAAAGGCTAAGCTACGTCAATTATTTATGTGGGTGGAGCTTGTTATGCCGATCGTGTTGGTTTTGAGACTGATATTAAAACGCTGTAAAAAGCCTTCATTACTCTAAAAGTTAGTGAGCACTTACTTATTTTGAGTACAAAATCAAAATCATTGTGTCTGATTTACCTAGTAAGTATGATAAAAGTTGTACGTCACAGTTGTGGTTTGAAGCATTGGTCTAGCAAGCTGAACGCCATGAGTTTGGGCACCACAGTAGCTGTAGTTTTACTCATCTCATTAAATGCATGTACAAAGTTTGTGACTGTAAACGCTGTGTAAATGCTGGCACATCTAAAACCACCACTATTGTAACAAGCAAAGGAAAACTTTTTAAGATCTACACTACATCTTATTATTTCTGATGATTTAGCATTGGTTCAAAAGTTACCTTGTTTATATAGGCTTGACTTTTTGTTTTCCCAAAGTTTTAATAAAAATGCATTTAACTTGAACTCAATCCTTTGAAATATACAATTTTTGATTGAATTCAAATGTTGGATTCAAGTAACTCAATAATCGTTTGATGATTAACTTTTCAAACATACCAAGTTGTAATTATTTAAACTAAACAGGTATGTGTATATTCATGTAAGAATTCTAATTATTTATCCATATTTAATAAGCATGTTTTAGTTTTCATTGTTTGTTTTTTCCAATAATTTAAAAAAATTGTAACTTGAATAAAACAAAAAACCTTTCTCACAATTTTAGCTTCAAACATCTTTATTAGTAGTTTCATTATTACTGTTTTAATAATCAAATAATTTTAATAATGAAAATTGAAATAATTATGAAATATCAAACATACACACCAAAAATAACTATTAAAGACAATATAGTCCCATTTTCTGTAGACCTGAGGTTAAAAGTATATAAAAAAATTGCTTTGAAAACAATCTTGTTTTACCAACAATTTACAACCGTACACTCTAAAACATACTTGACAAAGAAAGTGAAAGAATCAGTGAAATATTTAATAAATGTAGTACTTTAATAGCCATTCTATCAATTCTGGTTTTAAGACCTTTTACCTATAAACCACAACAAGGTGCGATACATGTTTAAACAACTTTAGTGAGAATTTTTAGTCAACAGAAGATAAATTGGTTAAAAGGTTATTTACTCCTCTTATTGAAGTTAATGCAGCTAATGAGTGACATTTGTTTATCCCAACTGAATATAATCACTTTGGTTGGTGATTTATGCATAGTTGACTAACCTTTTACAGTCCAGAAAAGCACTAAAACTATGTTCATTTTTTATTTAAGCAAAAAATAAATATTCCTTTGCAAGTCTTAGGGTTTAAATAATGAAATTTAAAGCCATCTTTAAATAACACAAATATTTATCGAATTACATATAATTTCAGGATATAATTTAATGTTAGCTCTAATAAATCTATTTTTGAAAGAACTGGTTACAGCTAGCAGTTTAGTTTTATTTTCGTAATAAAATAGATATGTATTATGTAATCAAAACCAAAAAATCAATGTTGTTGATAAAACTGTACTTTATTCATTCCTCGCCAAATCTGTCAAATTTTGAGCAGTTTTTTGTGCTTTAAACATTGTTTAATGGTTTTGAAAGAACAAATGCTTCGAGTCTTTAATTTATTGTTAAATAAACTTGACTCTTTGTGTGAGTCATGTGAGATGCATCTAAAGGTATTTTCTTACTTGAGGTCTAAATATTTTTCAGAATTTTTGACAAAAAATTATGATGCATTATTTTTCGACTTACTGACTGTTGCTTCAAACCGATGAATGGGCAGACACAGTTTTATTAAGACTCAGTTTGTTATTAATAGCCTGTTACCCAGACAGCTTGTACAAACTGATCAGCAGAACAGAAAAATTTTGAAACGTACAATAAATGCATAACGTTTGACTTGGTCATCACAATACCTACCAAGCCCACATATAGGTTCGAACCACATCTTCTGTTGTTACGCATTCTCGGTACTGATCTTGCATTTTGTTTTGTGAAGCTCCAGTCACTTTTCATAAAATTTGATTCCTGGTTGCCAAGAATAGCTAATTAATTTTGCATACTTTGTTATGTTGTATTTCAGGCTGCTTATAGCAAGTACATCAAGAATATTTGAAGTATTTCATAATCTAATATTTATCGAATTTTTATCATGCTTTTAGTATAAAAAACTGAGATGGAGTTTGAACCCCAGCATTCATTGAAGTTAAAATATAAAAATAGTCGCAAACAAAATTTTTAATGTAAAAATGTAATGGCATACTTCTGTCATGTAGTTACAATGCTTGGTAGTTTTCTCATGCGCTAGTAGAGAAACACACCACCCAGACTAGGTTTTTAAAAGCTACCTTGTGTGGTCTTAACATTTATCAAAGGCTTTGTCTAGAGCTGTCAGATAAACTCGAAGAGACACATTTTTAAACCTCGTCCAGTCTGCCAGAACCAGGTAGCCATTTCACTTGCCCAATTTGCAAGTAGGAAGTAGTTCTTAAATGTCTAGAACTGAAAGACCCAGCAATTAAGGGTTGAAGGGTTTGATGAGAGCTTTTTGTCAGATCGGCATTAAGCAGGGCACGAATCACCAACTCCATAGTTAACAGTCAAAGACACTACTATTTTAACAGATTATATTATCAATTTATATTTTGCCATATTATTTATGGTATTTACATTTATTACAATCTAGTTCCACGAAATGTCACAGAGAACTTATTTTTGTTGCGAAAAAAGCATTTCATCTCATTGCAAATCTACATGATGTTCCTGCATATATTTTTTCCAAAGAATGATATTTCCAAATATTGGCATCTTTTTACTCTGCCTATGCTAAACTTTATTTCAGTTCAATTAAGGGTTTCAACGTTTTTCATGGTTTGTGTGCTCAATTGTATCATGACCTACGTGCTCTCAACTCATTTCAACTTACGTGATATAAACAAATTTCATACGATCACTAACAATCATTTTGGAAATGTCATTGCCAGCTGATTGAACAATCTTCCACCTAATATTCGTTTTCTTAGCAGAGGAAGGCATTTTAAATACTATTTGTCAGAGTATATATTCAAATTTAATGGCTGACTGTTGATATTGTTTTCCTTTTTTGTTATTGTTTTACTATTAATAATTGTATGGCCTAATTTGAAAAACATTTCTATTGGTGAAATGAAATTGTTGTCATTGAAATACTATATATGTATATATATATATATATATATATATATATATATATATATATATATATATTTATATATATATATATATATGTATATATATATATGTATATATATATATATAAATTTCCTCACCCCGGTTAACCCGTACGGGTGGTACTTTCTGCTCTAACTCGGGTCTCCTACCAGAGACCTGCGAGTTTGAGCCCTTGCCTCAAGATCTTAGCTGTTCCCAATAGCACACTTTTTTGCAATTCACCTGAGTTGATTGCTGTTAGTATTTGGGCAAGCCACATTTTATGCGCCGGTGTTATTGTGCCCAGTGCCCCAAAAACTACTGGGATTACAGTTGTTCTTACATCCCAGCTTTGTTCAGTCTCTTCTCCATGAGGAAGATATTTCTTTACCTTATATTTTTTTTGCGTGCTATATTGTAGTCATTGGGTATTGCTGTAGTGTATTTATTATAGTAGCCTTCTTGTTCTCCTCGTCCACCACTACTATATCTGGTTGGTTTGTTAGGACATGCTTGTCAGTCCGGATGTAGAAGTCCCAGAGGATCTTAGCGCATTCATTTTCATTGACCTTACCAGGAAGTTCCCACCGGTGTTGTGGTTTATTAAGGCCATACCCGTCACATTGAATTCTATACACAACACCTGCAACATGATTATGCCGCTCAGCGTATGCGTTTCTTCCTAGCTGCTTGCATCCACTGATGATGTGTTGGATGGTTTCGGGTGCATCTTTGCACAGTATGCATCTAGGATCATCTCGATTGTGATAGATTTTTTTTGGAGTTGCCATTTTGGGAGCCCTTGCTCATGAGCTGCCATGATTAGGGACTCTGTATTGGCCGTTAGGTTTCCTTTGCTCAGCCACATGTATGTCTGGTGAAGATCGCCAACCTTAGGTATTTGTAGGTGGTAAGCACCGTGAAGAGGCTTTGTGTGCCAGTCAATTTCATCATCATCAGGGCAGAGGTCCATTGTAAGAGCAGCTGATTGAAATTCAGCTAGCAACTTATCTGAAGTGGGCATGGAGGCTGCATAGGGTTTGATGCTTTGCTCTTCTTTCTCTCACTGTCTGCTGTACACTTCTGGGTCCCCTACCACCATCTTTCCTATCGAGATACAATCTAGTAGTATCAGATGTTGGGTGGAGTGCTCCATGCATGGTCAGCAGTTTACGAGTTGCTGTATCTGTTTCCTTGATGGCTTCCTCAGTCCACTTTATTATGCCTACTATATATACATGTATATATATATAATCATATATGTATGTACATATATATACATGTATATATATAAATATATATATATATATATATATATATCTATATATATATCTATATATCTATATATATATATATATATATATATATATATATATATATATATATATATATATATATATATATATATATATATATATATATATTTATATATATATATATAGATATATAGATATAGATATATAGATATATATATAGATATACATATATATTTATATATATACATATATATATATATATATGTATGTATATATATAGATATATATATATATATATATATATATAGATTGTCTGATTGTGGTGATTTCATGTATAAAGTGCTCCACTTGAAAAAGATTTTACTGTAAACCATGCAAAACAATATCGCAGCGCTATAAGTTTTAGTCGCTCTATAACTTTTTTATACTTAAATATATATTTACAACTTGATCCCAGAACCTCTAATCCAGATATTTTCAAGGTTATATTTTAGACTATATTTTATATAATACTAAGGCATTCAACTGTATATATGTAAATGTATAGGCATGTATATGTAACATGTATACATGTACATATACATACCTATATATTATGAATATATATATATATATAGTTCGCATGTTATGAATTTGGAAAATCAACCTCTCAACCATCAACCTCTCAACCCAAACAATCAATAACTCATTTATATTTTCTTTTCACAACTCTTGTTGCCTTTACTTAATTAAACAAAAATCTCTACAAACAACGTTTTTTTGTTAATGCAGTCTATTTTGCTAGCAAAAGGCCAGAAATCACAATAGCAGCTAGACAAGCAACTCCCAATATAACTTCAACTGAGGCAGTTTCGTTGCATTGATCATAACATGGTGCTATTTCTTTTTTCTGTCTTCTCACAGGCTTACACACCGGTTCAGCTAACTGCTCCTACAATCAGCAATAGCAATAATAAAAATAACCGATAATAATAGCCAACAATTGGTTGTGATTATTTACAAGTACTGGTATATTATGTTGTTTTCGCTAGACACAATGTTTAGTACAAAAATCTGACTTGAACTATGTATATATGTTTATATGAAATCTAGTGTTTGTCTTTTGTTGTCGTATGTCCAATTATTAGCTAGAATACTCCTGCTTGCGGCGCTCCAACTACTAAAAGCAGATTACTGGAGGCTTGCTTGAACTACCAAAAAGTACAGTGCTAGACTGTCCTTGATGAAGCGCTTGCAGTCTGATACATCAATAGAGATCATGATGTGTAATAATTATAAACACAACTATTTGAAGTTTTGGAAGGTGGCTGCATGGTTTGCCAAAAGTGTACACTGTACGTGGCTTAACTTTTGTGTGTTCAAAAGTGCAGATTATACTTCCTTTACACGCAGTCTTGTTTTTATGCCAAGGGCAGACACAGCTCTTATTATAGTAAATGTGTAGACAAGCTTAAGTTACTCAAACTCATTGGGTGAAGAAACTTAGCCAATGGCGAGTACATTACCCGTCACTGTTTACAGGCTGTTTAAATTTTGAAAGAAGGTGTAGCATAGGCAGTAATTCTTTTTTTCAACAATATGTTCTAGCTATGTTTCTATCTTAAAAATCTTTGACTTATGCATTGGCCAATCACTCACACAAATAAACAAACACGTCCATTTAAAAGTTAAATTGGTAAATGTTGTATATGGTAATTAAAACAAAACCTTTTAGTACATAACATTTTAGGCATTCAGTATTTTTTGCTATAGTAAGGTCTGTGTCCGGTCATCTGCTTGAAGCCATGTATAGAACATTCGGAAAAATACTTTTAATTTAATATTAATATAATACTATTAATATTGAATATTAATTTGTAAACCTTTCAGCTTTATGAAAAAAACGGCAACTTGATCACTTTCCAGTTTGCGAGAATAATTGTGCGCAGAACTATTACACATGATGATATATCATGGTGCGCAGAACTGTTAGTGCACTAGTTAGCGTAAAAGATGATGCATTATTTTGGTCAACTTCCTAAAATTAAAATTTATACTAAATTCCATTCAATTCGAAAACTGTGATCAGATATTTAAGCACTCTTTCAGGTTGATTGAAACAATTTTTGCATTTTACAGGTGTGTAAAATTGAAACTAAACAAACCTTCTAAACTTCATGCCATAAAACCTTCAAGGTATAAATTAATCTAAGCTAACCGATCTAAGTCTGATAAAGAAAGGCAAAGATAAAAAATGAATTAGAATGACGGAAGAGGGGAATTGAATCAAGCTCTTAATCATTGATTTACTTCAACATTCTTGCTTTACAAAAGAGAGAGCAGAATAAATGCTCCACGTTTCAAACTATTTCCTTATATGTTGTTATTTTATTATTGTTTAAATTATTTTTTCTAACTAAATATTGTAGAAAGAGTTAAATAAAGTTTTTAAAAAAAATTAAAATCTTGAAGGCAAAATGACTATTAATTTGTTTAAGGTACTCCAAAGAAAGTTGTAAGTTTTTAGTAAATTTACAAATTAAAGAATCAAGCAGTAAAAGTTATTCAGTAACATGCATTCAGAAAGAAATTTTAACCTTTTTTGAAATATGCCAAGCTATGTTTGACTTTTGATATTAATTTTGTTTCAAAATCTTTAAGCTTAATTTAAAATAAGCTTCAGTCTATTCCTAAAATGAAGCAAACATGAAAGTTTGTTTGGTCAGTCAAACTTTATAAAAAGATAACCTAATAATATTTAAAACTAGTTGCGTTAATTGAGCAAAATATATATTGTTCAGAACAGTAAAAAAGCATTTGGAAGATGTAGGTTTGGGCTGATCAGGATTGTTGGGAGCTTTTTGTTAAACAATTTCACACAAATCTTCAAATGAGTGATATAGAAAAAATAAATTCAAAATTTAGTGTTTTCTATTGCTTCAGGTAAAATAAAGACAATAGGACTATTTTTGCATTGACAGCAGGTAATAATAAGTTGTGGAGCTTTTTATATCAAATCAATTTTTTTTTTAATTTGTCAGAAATGTATTTTTCGTTTAAATCTTTAAATAATGGTGTTTTAATAATTTGACCAGTTTAGAATAAATTTACTTTTCTACATTTACAAATATTTCCAAATTTACAAATAAATGAATTTATAATTAGGTTTCTGTATTCAACAATAAAATACTAAATATATTAATCTATCATTATTGTATTTATAAATACTTTATGAATATATTTATAAATTTAAAGTATAAATTCAAAATATAATTTTATAAATATATTTGTAAATTTAAAAATATATTTATAAATTTGTTATTTGAAATTATATTGTAAATAAAATTATATTGTAAATAAATTTATGTTATAAATAAACTTATAATATAATTTATAATATATTTATAATATGTACCAGACAAATATTGTCTACTCTATACTATTTCCCAGAACTAAAACTTATTTTTTCCAAAGTTCAAACTTTCCAATTATTTATGTTTGTAAATTTTATGGTTTAATAAATGATTTTCGGCACAAGGTTCTTACCCAACCACCAGCCATCTCAACTGCGTAATCTACATTGACTTCTTGGAAGAACTCTAGAGCCCACTCAATAAAATCTAGAGCTCTATGAGGGTTCAACTCACATCGCGCTTGCTGTGTAGCAGCATTAACATCAAAGAAACACTGCAAATAAAATTAATAGATTTGTTAACAACTACTAAAATAATAATTAGAAATGTTTTACATGTGGCCTAGTTACCATCAAAAAAACTAAACATGAGCAGTTTTAGACAAACTGCAAGTCTTTTATGGTTAAACTTGCACAAAACCTTTGTACATTTTATCAGAAAGAATAAACTTTTTTTTATATTTTGCGATACATTTAGACTTTTGACTTGATGTAAATGTCAGGATGCTTTAGGATTCAACTCCTAAATACATATTTAAAGTTTAAACACTCAGATCAAGCAAACGCACAAACATGACATTTATAGTTGCAAAGAAACAGATAGAATAAAACCGTATGACAGTTTAACTTGAACACAATAGCTGATACCAACTATAGCAACAATAGCATCGGGTGGCATTAGTTTGACCTGTGGTTTTTTGAGAGTTTGAACACCTATCAAATTTTTTTGATTTAAATTTTGAAACATTCTAACAGTCCGGTCACCTCAAACATTAAAAATAATTACAAACTACAGAAAAAATATTGATAGCTTCTGATAGAATCTACTTAAATGGTAAAATTGATGCAAATACAGTCATATCAAATAGTTCGAAAGTTGTATTTGTTATTGTTTTGTTGAAATTTGCGAAATCTCGCTACAGCAAACTACAGTACAGCAAACTAACAGTAAAAACCTACGTTAAAAAGCAAAAAATATTAAAATTTTAAAATATTGAAGGTTGAGTTGCAACACAATTCACATAACAGTTATTTAGTATCAAGGGGTTCACCATGTTTTACTCTGCGGTGTTGTAGGTGCAAAATATGTGGAATGTGATTAAAAGCTTGTAAAAGCTCAAAGACAAACGGCTAAAACCAGGCATCACAAAACCACCGTAGTTGGAGTCCCTTTATTTTGACAATGTATTCGACTCGACGTGGTTATTGTTTGGACACGCGATGTTCTCATGTGAATTGAAACATCAATAAAAGGCTCCAATATAATTTGTCTCGTAGCACTAGTTTATGACAAAACTTTTTCTGCTTTACCGGAAAGCCCTTACCAAATATAGATGCTCCCTACTTTACAGTTTTGTTTCCGCTTGGTCCACTCATCTATTTGTAATCTGATCATGTGTCTCATACTTCCTGCCAAATGATACAAACAATTTCCGCAGCACTTTTTGACTATCACAGGTGATCAACAAGTTCCTCATGTTTATCAGAGGACGATATGCGCTCTTTCAAGCTGATATTAAATAATTAAATTATATTTAAGATAAGTTTTGAGATATGAGTGCTTAAAGTGACAGCATTAAAATCATGATGAAAAAGACACATAAGATCGATAGACATATTTTTATTGATTGCGTCAAGTACATTGTACATGTATATTCACCGACATCCGTTTTTGTGATGGCTGCGATCAATCGTTTGTTTTTGAGCTTTTAAGAGCTGGTAATCTCATTCCCATATATTTTGCACCTACAACACAGCAGAGTAAAACATGGTGAACCTTTTGATGCCAAATAACTGTAATGTGAACTTTGTGGCAAGTCAACCTTTAACATAGCATATTAGTGGGTTTCGATGCTTAAAAAAGATTTGGGGTTTCTTCCCCTCTGAATAATAGAAATTGTAAAATCTGAATGGCTTAGATATCATTTCGCTTATCTAAATTTGTGCAAAGGCATTACCAGTGGGACTACTATCTTATAGCCCAGAAACTCTTATTGCAAATAAATTCAAATTGATAATACCTACCTGAGGTCTCTCCAGCGAAAGCGAAAAAAATTGGCTCATGTCTTACAATAACTCGTGGGTATATTCTAACTACTATTGCCAATAAGTTGCTCTTACTAGTATGATTAGATAATGAACTTTTTATTTATTTTATTATTTTCTTGATTAAATATCTGAACTTACCAATTGTGCAGACTCCTGCTACGTATATGCCCACCTTTTTTGAGGCCTAACTCTGCTAGCATAAAAAGATTTGTTTTCACCAAAAGCGATTATCGTTCATGCGACCTTCGAAGTAATGACTGGATACCAAGCAGAAAACTTTGATGCGGTTTTTTTAATATAAGGGGATAAAAATGTTAATAATAATAATAAACATAATTTGAGTTAGTGCAACAAGTGCACAAAGGGTCATATGAAAAGGGGATGTGACTCAAAAGTGAGTCTTCTTTAACATGTTCTGTTTAAAGAAGTGCATCGCTAGTCTTGAGAAAATTGATAAAATGCAACTCTAAATCGTTAAAATGGTATGGTAAAAATTTGTCGGGTTAGGACAACTCCAACTTAATTAGAAGCATGCAAGCTCAGTAATTATGAGTCATTTAACCCACATACAAGTTAAATAAAAAATATTAGTCACAGCTGTTTGAAACGTTTTGCTGAAACTATTTTTCAATCTTTTTTCAATTATTCAATGATTATATAACACCAGATTTTTTTTATTTTGGTTATATAACGCATCAAAAATAATAAACACTGCAGTATAGAAAAGCCATGGTTCTGTGAATGGTAGACCCACATGTAATCAAAAGGTCGACGTTTCGAAACACAGAAGAACCATTGGTTGTCTAAGGAAGGGAATCCAATCACCATAGCTCTTGTGCCAAATACCATCCACAGATGATAACAGTAATTTAGCTTCAAACTATATCTAGTTCAGAACAAAGTGTCATAAATACATTTATAAAAGAAAATGAATTTTAAAAGTAATGAATAAATTGTACGCAATAGAAATGAGATGTATTTATATTTTAGTTCAATGAACTAAGAAAGTCGGAGCAGCAGCTAAAGGTTGATTCATGCTGTATTGCTGTATGTAACCAAAGTGGTACATATTTCTTAGGTTATCGTGGATGCGCAGTAAAAGATTGAGATAGTTTGATAACCACAATCTTTTTTAGCATTTTCTTGTGCTTCGATGGTGGCATTGGTTTACATGCACAAAGTTAATAAATTTATATTGAGAAGACAACCCTAACATATGGCAATATGGCAATTCTTATTCATAGTTTGTGTGTCGACAGAAGTTTTTATTTCAGTTGGAATAAATGACATCATTTGAGTCTTTAATCAAAATTATTTTTACGATGTACATTATATAGACGATAAATAAACTTATTATATTTTGTACTTTATAAACTAAAATGGTTTTAATATAACGCAATGTATACAAATACAATATAGTTTAATGTAAATAGCTTTATTTGCATAATATATAACATTAAAATTGTATTTGAGATAGAATTATTAAATTAATATCATAGTATAGTGTCATTGTATAGTGTTATTTTATTATAACACTAATATAATACTATATTGTATTGTTTATTATATTTATAATTTTATTAAAGACTGTATAAATAAAACTACAAATTATCAAAGATTCTTTTATAGATAATATGTCACCTTCATTAAATTTATTATAAATTGTAACAAATTAAGTAGGCCTACAACACAATGTAAATTTATATATATGTTTATCAGTGTTGGTGTGTAGGCGCGTCCAGCCATAGAAATAGCTATATCACACTGATTATTTTACCAATGCAGCCATGCGTTACGATGTCCCTGTTAAGAAATATTTGTTGTAAGATTTAATTGCTAACCCATCAAGCTTCACGGGATATAATGGATTACGATTACGCCATTATCTGGGTTAAAATATGCAGAATCTTGCTAGTAAGTGTAGCAATACGTTTACTAGCACACTCAAATCAGCCAATGATGACTACATTAACTGGCACCATTTATAAGCTGTTTTCATTACCTGTGCAACACTGGTAATTTATCTAACAGTATCATAATAATATTGTAATATTACAATATTTTGTTATACTATTTATTATATTTATAAACTATAAAATCATCATAATAATAAATTATGTAAATAAAACTACAGGATAGCACAGTATTGTATAGAGAAAGCATATCACCTTCATTAGTGTTGGAATGCAGTTTCTTTGATCATAAATTATACTGAGGTATGTCTTTAAGATGTGCCTTGTGCTGGTAGCAGTGATGGTCTCTCGGCAGCTCTTTGGTTGAAGCTCTCTTATTACCGGCTTTATTCTCTTCCTTTTAGCTATGTAGCCTTGTTCTGTAAAACATTTAAAAACTGCTTTGATAGTTTTTGGTGAGGCAACAAAGTGGGAATTTTAAATTTAGAAGCATCAGTATACCCTGGTCGTCTACTGCAATGTGAGTAATTATCAGGAATAACACCTGACTACACAATTATACCAATTTGCAACCAAGTGATCAAAATACTAGAGTGCTCGGTTGCTGAATTGAATGTCCAAGTTAAAATGCTTCTGAATACGATTTTTTTTCAAACATCCTACTGCGGCTTCAGACAGACAAACAGACAAATGCTTCTCTGATAATTACTAAGATAACTGTAAATACTAAGATGCTGACAGTATTGCGGGCTGTGAGATGTCTTCTTCGATAATAACTATGTGGCAGACATTTTTAGATGTGCCAAGGCAGTCGATTTGTGCAAATTTCAGTGCTTGATCGGTAGCTAAATATTTGGGTTTAATTCCAGTGCAAAGCATTTTTTTCTAATGCTTTTAGAGTGGCTTTATACAGATGGACAGAAGGAAACTTTCCTTATTAACCCTTTCATTGCCGTAGACGCATTTATGCGTTTTCTGTGGTCGACTGCCGTAGACACATTTTTGAAACTTTTCCAGCAGCTGCGTAGTAATATCATTAATTATTCGTTGACAACATATCTAACTATATTTAACACATTCATGGTATTTACAGTGTCATCCAAAAACTTTCTATAAAATTAGCTTAAAATAACAAAGCAATTTTAACTTTTTGTTTGGAAATTTCCAACTTGAAAACGAACATTTTTTTGAGTAGGTTTTGTAAATACCTCCCGACTTAGAAAACAGATAATTTCCTATGTTGATGACATTGTAGCCATTTTAGATTCAGATTTTTGTGATTACACAGATAATTAAACTGGCAGCACTGACTCTGATGATGATGAAATTAATAGTTTTGAAACAGTGAGGAACATTGTAGAGGATCATTTTAGCTTTGTAGCGACTGTAGCTTCAGCTATGCACAAAGTATGGATCCATTTAATTGTTGGCATAGCACTATTTGTTAATATGTTAACAAAATAAACTATATAACCAAAAGGTCCTGGAAAAAGTTTGAAGTTGAATAGTTTTATACATTTCATGAAGCAGTAGCGGCAGTTTTTGGTAAAATGGCTGGCAGTAAGCCGATAACTAAATTTGTATGTGGACGGAAGTGAAAGGGTTAAGGTAAAGATCAAGCAGAAATTGTCACACTTCAGGAATAATAATACAAGGCGGTTTTTTGTGCACTTTTGAGCTAATATTACCCAACAAGCCCTATTGACATCAAATTTGCATACTTGGAAGTAAAAAAGATAAAGCAGTTTGGGTAGTCAGAAATAATAATAGCGGGTCAATTCCATTGCAGTACTCTGCTTCCTTGCTTTTTGTCAAGTCATACTTTTCTTGACTCAGTTAATGACCACTTTATTACTAAGGTAAGTAATTTCCTGGTGTAAAGAGAACCATGGAAGTGTATTAGTTCAATACTTTGGAATCTTTAGTTGTCTTATACTATCAAACAGTCTTGTTTTATTCATTAAAGTGCAAACCCACATTACGACATTAATTTGTTTTGGTGTTGACATTGTAAGGCCAAAATATAGTATAGAGGTGTATGAAAATTTATAGTAATTACATAATGCAAAATCCTTTGCTAAAAATCATGACATTTAATATGTGTACTGTGCTTATTAAAAATAGTAACATAAATATATATATATATGTATATATATATTTGAAACATATATAGGTACGGTTTAAGATACAACAGACAAACAATAAACTGCATGATGTGGGACTTCCGGGTTCTCTGCTTTCCTTGGCTCATTTAAACTCCTTATATAATCTCCGTGTGATGGTAATTCTCACTCCTTGGTCATTGTGTCGACTCAGTGGCCAACTAATCAACCAACCAGAAGCTCTAACAAAGGTCATGCCATTTACCGAGACAGAGCTCAGCTCGGTCCTGTCATCAATTGCTGTGTTGTTTAGTCTCTTTTTTCACTCATCCATTGTCCCAAGCAATCGACTCCATCTTGTTTTAGTTTGCACAAACATTGATTCTATATACTTTGGTGTGCTCATTTAAACTGCATTTGCTCTGTACACCTTTTGCTAGGTGTGAAAAGTACTTTGTCTACAAAACTCTAACTGGTGACTCCGTTCCAGCCTCCTAAATACCCACCGGATGTTTATCTAGTACATTATCTGATTAGTACTAGTACATTATCTGATTAGTACTAGTACATTATCTGATTAGTACTAGTACATTATCTGATTAGTACTAGTACATTATCGGATTAGTACTAGTACATTATCTGATTAGTACTAGTGCATTATCTGATTAGTACTAGTACATTATCTGATTAGTACTAGTACATTATCTGATTAGTACTAGTACATTATCTGATTAGTACTAGTACATTATCTGATTAGTACTAGTACATTATCTGATTAGTACTAGTACATTATCTGATTAGTACTAGTACATTATCTGATTAGTACTAGTACATTATCTGATTAGTACTAGTGCATTATCTGATTAGTACTAGTACATTATCTGATTAGTACTAGTACATTATCTGATTAGTACTAGTACATTATCTGATTAGTACTAGTACATTATCTGATTAAAAATAAAACAAATCTTTGGCAGGCTTTGTGCTGATGCTTTAAAATTACCCTGTTTTGTTTTACTCACCCAATAAGCTAAACTGTTTAAATTTTTTGTTGCAAGTTTTTTTTTTTGGTTAAATTAATAATTTTCATACTCTAAATTCCTTTTACTGAAAGTTGCTTAATTTTTTCACTAATTTCTTAATGTTTTTATTGCTCATAATTGTTCATAAGATTTTATCTATTTATTTTTATAAACAAGTTGGAATGAATATTACCACAAAGATTTTTTTTTTTAACTATTATCAGTTACCATGCTGCGTCATGACATTGATGACTTGCTCGGAAATAGGGTTAAAAGTTTCTCGGTTTTCTCTTGGCATCCTCCGTCTCCATATTTCATGTTCGTTGTTGCAGTCAGCTGGCTCAGGAACTGGGTACTCATTCCATCTATAAACATTTTTATATAATTAACTACAACAGATTTTTCAGTAAGACAATTATTCAATTTTTTAGAGTTGCTTGTTTGCTAAATTCAATGAGTTTGGCCAGCAGACAAGGCAGTCTTTATAACAAAGCAACAAAATACCGACACAGCACTCAGATAAAAGGGAGGGCACCTACTCAACCAGCAACTTATAAAGAAATGAGATGCACTGACAAGAAACCAAAATTACCTTTGTGTGTTCTTTATCCATACTTAATTGTGATTATTATATCTCCAAATTTGTACAGTCATACCTCTACATACAAGTGACCCAACATACAACAAACTCAACATATGAGCTGTCTATCTAGCAAGTTTCTTCTTTGAGATACGAATAATGCTTGAGATATGAGTGTACAAGCCAGTTTTTAATGGTCACAACCCTATTTGATAGGTATACTTTTGAGAACAGCATTGCTTGTCTTTTTTTCTTAAATCAACTTGAAAACAGTTTATAACAGGTTTGCCCCAAGGTATAGTAAACGCGAGGTACTAAAACATATCATAAATAAATATAGTGATAAACTTAAAGAAAGCTTTGTAAAAGATAGAAAGGCAGGTTTAAGCGTGTGTTTAGGAAGCAAATACATTAAAGTTAAACCCAAAGTTTTTTATTACGGAGAGTCACAAATGTGTAGTGTTCCAAGGGCGTTGCTCTCAAGTCTCTCAAACTGCCATTATTAACACCGTCTGACTGGAAGCTAAAGCAAAAGTGTCAATAATTTACATAGTGACGTTATACTTTATTGCAGATCATAGCAACTAAATGGGTATTCGTTACTTCGTTAGTGTAGGCACTAAATTAATTCTATTGAAAACACTTTTTCATTGAAATATACTCTTTTGGTGATTTTTCATAATACGGTAACGGATTAACTTTGAAATAATATTTTTTAATAGTAAATAGTGCCTTGAGATGCGAGTAAGTTGACAAATGTGCTCAGATCTAGAACTCATTAAGCTTATATCTTGAAGTATGATTGTATATATCTACATGTAGTAACTACCACTAGTGCAATTGGAAGTCTCGTGCGTTGTGAGAGGTCGTCATACAGAATCTCTATATCAAGAAATATATTAAGAGTGCAGCGAGTTGACCAAGTGGTGTGTTGGTAGTGTACTTGTTTTGGATCTGAAGCATAAGGTTGGATTCCTGTGTGAAGCAATACTTTTTTTTAACAATCACTGGTTGACTTAGACGGATGGACGAATATGGCTTTTATTACAGCAAACATGGTGAATTATTCTCAAGTTGGTTTGGTGAAGTAAAGGAGTTGTTCAACTTGCTTTACAGACTAACAAATGGTTTGGAACATTTGAATTTGTTTTGGATTTTTTTGCATGTCTACTTGGTATTAATTTGAAGTTAACAGAAATTCCCACAAAAGAAGTTAATTGCAAAATCCTACACTATGGTAAGTAAGGTTTTAAATGTTGTTTCAAATGCACATTAATAAGTATAATTTAACTTGCTTGATGCTCCCAGACACTTTCAATTACACATAGCTACCAGATAATATAGAAAATTTGCTATGAGGTTTACTTGATATTTAATGTGTTATTGAAAAAGATTGTTGCTATTTCGTTCTTTTAGTAGTGTGAAAGCGTGAAAGTTTTTTCAAACAGAATGTTCCATTGTTTTGCATTGTGCGAGAAATTTTAAAAAATAGGTTTTAGAAGGATCAATTAGCATAGAAATAAGCTCAAAGAACTATACATGCAGAAATATAGAGATTAAGAGGGTGTATGTATGTGTAGAGCGCATATATTTACATATAAATTTATATATATGTGGATATATTTTTAAAAATATGTAAATACTATACATATATACGTTTATAATATTTATGTATTATAAATATATATATTTATAATATAAAATATTATAAGATTTAATAAATATAATAATAAATATAATATATAAAATAATAATATGAATAATAATATATAATATATATATATATTTATACTAATATTAAATATATCATTAACCATATTACTAAATATATTATAATAATGTATATAATTATATATAATTACATATATATTATGTATGATAATACATAAAATATTATATAATATATATTTATAATATATAAAATAATATATAGGTATATATTATTATATATACTATATATATATACAATGTATATTACACTTATATAATATATATTTATATATAAGTAAAAATACATATATAAATAATATATATGTTTAAATAAAGAAATATGCATATCTTTATATATTTATATATATATTTACATATATATTTATATAGACATTTACATACATATGTATATATAATTTTATAGAAATATAAGTAATATAGGGCCAATGTAAATGTTTGTAGTAATTAAATACTATAAATAGATTTATATATTTATAATACATATATATATATACAAATATGCATATGTTTTTATATATTTAAATAAATGTAAATAAATATTTAAATGTATATATATTCAATATATGTAATATATTCCTATATATTAAATGTATATATTTGTTATAGTAAAATTATAAAAAATATATATTATTTCTATATAAGTGTAAAGACATGAAAATATATATACATGTATGTGCATGTATATATGTACATTAAGTATATGTACATTATTTTATCGTACATGGTTTAGTATGTATTTATACAACTTGCACAATTTAAACAATACTCAATAAACCTTCAAGAATTTTTTGAATTACAAATATCTTGCTCATAATATCTTTTAATACACTATCAATATTTTTTTGCAACTTTAACAAAGGACTAAAAGGAGTAATGTTCTTTTTTTGAATAGATCTTTATTATTTACTAAAATGATTTGTGTATAAATTATCTGAGTTTTACCTTCTGTTTATATAAACAAGGAAGAGCTGAGCTGTGTCCAGTGGAGGATATCTGTATGCCATCACTGAAGGCTCTATTATTTACATTTTTTTCTATTCACCATAGTTTTTATTTTGGTTAGAGTAAATAAAGGTATTTGTAGAATTTGATGAATTTTGAAATAATGCTTTGAATGAATGTAAACTTTTTAATTCCAGCATATTTTAAACAGATATCAATGTGTTTTGTTGTTATTTATGCTCATGCACAATTATGTAGCAATTTTTTTAGTTTACAAAAGCATATCTAACAAATAAGGAATCAAAAATGGCATGCAAACGTCGAGTTGAAATTTTTAAAACCTCAAGCCGTCGAAAAGCTGATTGTTTTACTGTTTGAGAATTTTATGGCTAAAGGAGACTATTTAAAAAGGTTAAGGAAAAACCCTTTAGGTTTGTATAATCTCGGGAAACTTTTTTTGCAGTTGCAAGGTTTTGCTAAAAACTTAAAGGAAAATAAAACTTTTAAGGAAAAATTTAATAAACACGCAAGAACCAATTTTTGTGAGTGTAATTCCTCAAAGATTGAGCATATATGTTTAGTTTACAGCAAGTAGAGTTTATGTAACAATATTGCACAAAAATTTTCTTGATCTGTTTTAACCCAGTGGCAAAGAAACACCAACAATTTTGAAAATAAAGAAATTCAAATAGGAGTGCCATTTCTGCTGTCACCGGCAGCCATTTTGATAGTTGAACCTCAACCTGCTATTTCCCCTTAGACGCTTTACACTACTGGGCCGCCGCTGTTCTCTTAAACAATATTACTTTCTTAAAACAAAGTGCTTCAACAGGCTCAATATTAAATGAGTAATATTTGCAGATGACTTTAAGATTTATATTTGTGCTGTCTTTTTATTTAGATTGTAAGACACTAAAACTTTTTCATTTGAAATTTGAATCATTTGCTAAGAAACGTTAAAAACTTGAAAGGCTGTTGTGAACTATCTCAGAGCTTTTATAGCAACATATGCTGCCAGAATAGCCACTGCTGTTATGATAAGTAAATTTCTAGATTTAAGTCCTGTGGCATCTTTCGCTTGTTTCGACAAGCCACACAAGTATTGTCCCATTCTAGTTGTCAGAGGAGACTTTTCTTTCAACTCTGGGTAATCCTCGGGGTTCTGGCTTTTCAAATTTCCTTCAAATTCAGCAAACATTTTCCATATTTCTGGATATTCTTCATGCCACATTCTGCTGGCGTATTGTTCCTAATAAAATATATAATGTATGGATTTTTAATTCAAAGCTTTTTAATTCAAAGAAATTTTAATTTAAATTTTTAAAAGATTATGCCAACTTTTTAACAAGCAGCAGTTGGCAGCAGTACTGAATTTTGTCTTTATATCACTTATTTTGGAGATTCACATTTAATGGACTTTTTGGCAATGACTTTATTGTGCAAATATAATATAAGTTGGTGATTATAAAAACATCGAAATTAGCCACAACAGCAGCATATTATGTTAGCTAGGCAAGAGTATGGCAGCAATATTAAAAGGTTTATGGCTATTTAATTTTAGTAAATTTTTATGTCAAATGTTGGCAAAACCAGCAGTTTCCTTTGTTTGACTTTGGCTCGTTTTTCTTACTTTTGAGATCTTCATTTCTATGGATTTTTTCACAGTGATGCAATTTCACAAATAGATCATAAGGTGATGGTTATAAAAAAATTAAATTTAAATTGATCACAAAATCGACATTTTTCTGTAAGCTAGACAACAGTGTGTCAGCATTATGCTACCATTGCTCTCCTTAAAACCTGAAAGGTAATCAGTTTGAGTTAATAACCTTTCTCACTGTTTATATCTGCTTTATTACAGAAAAACTTTTAATTAATTAAAATTAATATAATAAATTTAATAAAATAAAACTAATTATTTTGAAAAATTAATTTCATTATTAGGATTTATTTCCTCTCTGCTGCATAGATTGTGCTTCAGTATAAACCAGTTTTATCCTAGAGCTGAATATTCTGTGACTCTCTGCTCATAAAGTTTTGTGCAGGATCAATTGTGGCTGGATGCCTTTCCTAACACCACCAATAGTACTTCTGTGATTCAAACAACTGACCTACTGATTGTCTGCAAGTGCACCAAACAATGAACCGTGGCTGCTCCATAAGAAGAGCAATTGCAGCAAATACAGTTTTATAGATCAAAAACTCAAATGTTCCGCATAATATTATTAACAAAGCAGAAAGTATTCTTCAATAAAAGTAATACTTGTGCGAAACAAAGAAGAATCTTTTTTGTGTTACTGGTTTGAATGTGTTTTTGTTGTTCTTGATTTTCATCTAAGTAAGTTGTAGTGACTACGCACTAGGCTATAGGCTTGGCTGTTGCGGTTTTATTAGAAGTTTTTTTTGTTCTGTAAAATTCTCTAATCTATAAAGTTGTATTTGTAGTTTTAATAGAAATATTTTTGCTGCTTAGCCAAATAGTCACTGTTTATTTAACAATGTTGCAACTTATGGCTGTGTTCTGTTCAACAAATATATTTTGATTTACTGTCAAATGTTTTATTTTGTTTCTAAGCATTAAATATGACGTGCATAGTAAAAGAAAATCAGAAACAAAACTTTCGGTTTGCTCAAATATATTTTGCCAATTGTTTAGTATTAAAACATTTAGTGCATGTAAATTGAAATAAACAAAAATAAGCCTAGAAATACTTTTAAACTTCTACTCAACTGTTTCAAGTTTAAATATTATTGCAAAAATAAATTGAGACTTCATTACAAACTTTCAATTGAAAAGCCTTGCAACTTTTTTAAAAGATTGTCAGAATAGATCGCTCAGAAAAATACAGATACTCTTCCTTCACAGTCAGCATTGTATAAAAAGATATCTTTTGATATAGAAATGTGTGTGAATGTATGTGCAACCTAAAGTTTCAAGCCAGGCAAGTTCTCCAATTTGTTTAAAGGATAACATATCTTGCCGCACTTGCGAGAAAAAAGATTACGTACTTATAGCATTGTATTTATCATACATACAACTTCCAAAACATTCTAGTTGGTTGCGATAGATCGGCAGGTGTGTCGACTAAACAGAGAATAGGTAGCTGTGGATTTGTTCATAAGTACTTAAAAGTGTTTGATCGGTGTAGGCGTTACAAAGTTGGCATGCCAATCGAAATTTTATGAGCTGAGGTAGCGATAAAATTTATCTTTTATCCTAACCTTGACCTCTAAATACCAACAACAAACTGGCAGTACTACTGTTTTATAGGAAAATAATTTTAGTTCTGCATCATGGTAGAGCGTAAAAAATGTTTGTTATTAAGTTTTCTTAGCAAAATAGGCTTAATTTTTTAAAAAAGCATATCGTTATAAATGAATGCGCTACTAAAATATGTGGGCTCCTACCCACCTATTGTAAAATTACTGCAATCACGGTTTATTAAACCAGAGAGATCCTAAAAAGAAGGAAATTTGTTGTAGCAAACCAACAATACTGCACCTATAGAACAGCCCACAAATTAAAAAATTGAGTTTAACTCTTCCTGTTTTTATTGACAAAGGGGTGAACTTAAATCGATCTTGGTACAAATTAGACAACTCACATTTATTTTACTATGCTTATAACATGGAATCATTATGACTACAAGTACTTGTAACAAATTATTTACGCTGAAGGAGCACCTACTTTATACATACATACATATATATTATATAGCAAAATATTTTTGTGTAAATAAAAAAAAAATTTTTGAACTGTCTTACAGGGCTAAAACACCACCTTCAGGTTATAAGTCAACAATATAATTCTACATGTTGATAACCTCTTCTGGCCTAGTGGCTTAAAAGGCACAATTTGCAAATAACAAATGGGTTCAATTTTAACTAAAGTAAAAACGTTATTTCTTTGGTCACTGAAAAGATTTAAAACATTACAAATATAAACACATAAGAACTGAATGCTTTCTTCTACAAATTTAAGTTGTAGGAGCCAAAAAGTTGAGTCATAAAAATAAAATTTGTATTTTTGCTAACCTTATCTGCAAAATTAAGAACAACATTTTAAAAAATTCCAGAGCATATTTGCTAGATGAAATTTATTTTAGGATGAGCTAGCTTTTTTGAGAAGTTACGGTTTGAAAGTAGTTTTTACAGTATAGTTAGCAACCAGGTTAGAAATTTGCTTTTTTTAGTTTTGTTAAGCGTATAAACAAAGATGAACAAAATATTATATTAATCACAAACTTACCCACCCCTTCTCCTTTGCTACTATTGAGTCAAAATTTTGGTCTAAAAAATACTCAAGTGTCCAATCATAAATATCGATTGCCCGACAAGGGCAGCTTTGCATGATAGCCCTAGTCATTGCTTCTTCAACATGTACAAATACCTGCAAAATAATAATATATTCAAATGATAAAAACCAATATTTTGTAAAAATAAATCATATACCAACAATAGTGATAAAATAATTTAAAAAATGATGCTGACTCAATGTCTCCTTTGCACAATTAGAAAGAAAATAGTACATATTATTGATACGAAAATGAAAAAATTTGATTTTCTAATTAACTTTAAATACACATATATATTTACAGTGCAAATTAATGCATATTACATATATTATATATACATATAATATGCATACATAGTAATATGTATATACATATTAATATATTTTTGTATATCAATATATACATATTATTATATGTTATGTATTAGTATATATTATTATATATACATTTTATAATTATTATATGTTGATATATAATATATATTATTATATAAAAAAACAATTTATATTATGTATTATTATATTTTTATTATCTATAATATGTGATATATATATTTAATAAGAATTATATATAATATGTAATAATATATATTAAGTATATGCATCAATTACAAAGTTTGTTTAAATGAGCTTGAGCAGCAAAAATATGTGAACTAAAAAAATTAGTAACTTTCTAATTATTAGATCTAACCATTAACTCTGTTAAATCTCTTTAAAAATGTGTAATGTGGCAGCAAAACATTAGTATGCTGCCATATTACATTTGTACCAAAAGTTGATGGTGCAAGCGGCATCGAAAGCAGATGCTCCTCTAAACTTTATTCATCGAAGACCATTTGTGGCAGGAGAAAACAACTCGGACTGAAAGTACCTATATTCACAAAATTATAAAAAATCTAAAACATCATATTTTAGTGTTTAGTTTGGATGGCATAAAAATGTTAAAAAATTATTGAGAAAAGCTTTTTAATATTAAAAGTTAATAAAAGTAACATAGATCATTTATAGGGTACTTACTTAGATGACAAGTAAAACTTGGACACAAACAGACATAACAAAGCAAAATCACCACGAATTGAAATTACTGTTGCAAAACAAAACATTTTACAAAACAAATTATTTGTATTTTTTGTAAGCAAATATACAAACCTTTTTTTAATTATTTAAAACTTAAGCTAAAAAAATATCTTGTCTTTAATCTTTAAAAGCTTAAAAAATCAAAAGGTATGATATTTTAAATAAAAACTAGCGTAACATGCTTTGAACCAATGGTCTAATGAATTACTATGTCAAAACATTTTTACACTGTCACAAAAAATTATTAGAGACTTTCACAGCCGAGTTGACAATAAATTGTAAAAGAAAGTAAAAGAATAGAAAGTAATAGAAAGTAAAACAGAAATAGACTAACTATTTTGTTTCAGAATTAAACTATCAATGCCACAAATTTTATTAGAGCAAAATGTATATGAAAAAAAAATTAATTTACTTGCTGTATTTTTACACATTTTTCGATTTTTCAAATTTTATTGGTTCGCGACAACTTAACCAACAATATTTAATACTTTTTATTGCAATTACAGTTCAAAAAAAATCCTATTGGGTAAAAACTCTGATTGCTTTTTCTTTTTGTTGTAAAAACTTATAAACTATCTCAAAATTTTACCAAATAACTTTGAAAAATTTGGATGTTTGTAATGAAAATCAAGATTTATGGCTAAATAAAAGCTAAATAATACAGTATATGATAAAAATATGTATATGATATATATACATGTATATATATAAATGATATATATATATATATATACATGTATACAGTTTATGATGAAAGGGATAAGGTTTTTCAAACTTCTAAATGTATTTATTGTGTCTTTTTATTGTGTTACCTAAAATTAAAAATTTATTAACAGGAATATGTGTTTGTTTTATTTCAAATGAGTTTAAGCTGAGCATTAGTTGACACTTGCTTTACCTTCATGATGTGTAAAATAGTGCGAGCTTTTGCCTTTCTGTCGAGAAAATCTCTCAAAGCATTTCTTGCTTGCTTAGATAGAAGAGAGCATAACAGTGCTTTTGATAGTTCCTGTCGGAGTTGTTCACTTTCCTTTGAGTTCATCTCACCAAATTCTAAAATATTGAAAATTAAAATGTGTATCTATCCAATATAACATTCTTTTTAAAATGCAGCGCTGTTACCATTTTAGTTTTAGAACAGAGTTGTTTCTTCAAAAGCTAAATTCTGTGTCGTTAAGAAAATATAATTTTTGGAGAAATTTTTGTGACAATATGCTTACTGTCTGACATCAGTCACAAGCTTAATATAATATTCAGTAGGTATGATTTTGTCTTATCTTGTAGCTATACAAAAGTATCGGATTAAAAAAATTTGGTCGGCATAAGATAAAATAGTAAAAACTTCACCAGGGAGAACTCAGGTTTCTGTATAAT
Organism: Watersipora subatra; assembly: GCF_963576615.1. Lineage (NCBI taxonomy): Eukaryota > Metazoa > Bryozoa > Gymnolaemata > Cheilostomatida > Watersiporidae > Watersipora > Watersipora subatra. Next base: position 46,534,491 of record NC_088713.1, read on the forward strand.
GGCTCAACCATAAAAGACCTCAACCATAAATGGCCTCAATTATAAATGGCCTTAACTATAATAAAAGGTCTCAAACATTAAATGCTTCAACCATAAAAGGTCTCAACCATAAAAGTCTCTGTGGCCAAGTAAGATTTCTTAAAGATAAACATGCACATAATCTTAGTAAATTTTATCAGAAAGAGTTGGACTTTTCTATCAGTCGCAAATATTTTTGATCTCATCCTACTGCCAGGATGTTTCAAAACCTAAATCGACAAAAAATGATTGCGGTTTAAGCGCTCATTGAGCGAAAGTGCAAGTATGATGTTTATAATGGCAAAGCGACTAAAAAAATAAAGATGCGTAACGCTGTATACGACAGTTGACATAAACTGTAGCAATTATTGGCATCATTTCTCAAGTTTTTTTTCCTGAGCATTTTAAACATGATCAAGAATTATTAATTATAATCTTGAAAGCAAACCTCGAAAGCAATCACAAATGATAGAAAAATACGGTTATCTTTTACTATAATAAAAACTGTGTTCATCCATATGTCCGAAGGCACCCTAAGAAAATTTAAAAAAAATTGTCTCATACATGAATCAAACGCAGTACCGACTGCACCACTCAATCACCTATCAACATCCAAGAATAACTGTGCACATAGTTATTACACACGGCGATTTCTCATAACACATGAGTTTGCCAGTGCCCTAGTTTCAGATAAAATCTACTAAAGTTTTGTAAATGTTCATCTACATTATACGAGTTCAAGTAAAAATAACTTTTAGGTTTACAATCAGAAATATTTTTAGAAACTCAGAAAAGAATCAGTCAAAAATAAAAATTCTATCAAGTTCAAATAGTACCCATTTCAATTAATATTATTTTAGCTTGGAAAATTTCACATGTCACTGAAATGGCTGTCAGTCTTAGGTACACAGACATGATCATAAAAGGAATGTGCCAACTGTATATGCCTAAAATAATGTACACAAACAATAATTTCACGATTAATTATAGTTGAAACCACAGACACAATAATACAACAATATATATCTTCAACTTCATTCGAATAAGTGTCAAAATTGGGACATGTATAGAAACTGGTTTTCATTGGAAGATAACTTTACAAATTTCTACAATTGTAGAAAACGCTAATAAATGTATAGATGCAATTTTAATGTGAATTTCATTTATTTAGCCTAAACTATAGCATATTAAGTTAGTAGACAATTATATAAGTTTATACTCAGAAATCAATTTATTTGAACGTTTTACAGAATAGAAAAATATGATATATTTTTGTCTTAGTTTTTCCTTTTCTGAAAGCAACTTTTGCGCTAGTGCTCAAAATTTATCCTCTTAACAAAGTGGTCTAAAAACTCATCTAAGAATTAATTTGCATATTCTACAACTGTAAATCTATTTTTTTAGCCCCTTAGTTATTTTGAAGTCCCTCTTTTTGTGCAAAGTGAACAATAATTAACAGTTCAGGAAGTCATACACTATAAAGGGCTTCCACAGAGTATCACAGGGTACCAAACTAAACTGATCTCTATACAACAGGTTTTCGGGTCTAATCAGGTTTAATAAATGTATTTCATACTTGGCGCAAATCAGTTTGTAAGTATTTTTTAGCCTATTTAAGATCCAAACAAAAAATCATAGACTGCTGCATATAACCACAGTTCACCATAAAAGCCATAGAGTGATGAATGCTACCACTGTTTATCACAAAAGGTATGGAGCGGTAAATACAATTGCTGCATTTTAAAAAAAATTATGGAGGGATAAATACAACCGCTGATCACCCACAAAAAGAATAAAATTAAAATGCAATCACTGTCGACAGTAGGAAACGTCTTCAAGTGTGTTTAAATACTTAAAATAGCAGCTCAGGTGTTTGCAGCTATTTTCAAGTATTCAGCAAAATTTTTTGCAGTTATTATAAATAAGCAAAAATTATTCATAAAATAAATATTTTATTATTATTTTATATTTATTTTTATTTTTATATTTTTTTTATTATATTATTTTATATTTATATTATTTATTTTATAAATAGGATTTATTTATAAAATAAACATTATTTATTTTTAAAATAAATAGTTTATTTATTTTAAAATATAAAATAAATAAGAATTTTTTTTTTTAATAAAATATTTTTATTTTATTTTATTACATTCTTCTACAATTGTAACAAAATAAAAATCAATTCAGTTTGCATTCTAGATATTATTTTTAACTAGTCAATTTCTTTTCATTCAATCTTTTAAAACGTCAACAGTAGGATAGATAATCAGGGGTAAACATACCGATTCCCAGAATATAAGCTACCACGCCTCCGACTCTACAGTCAACATCTTCTTTGACCTTTGGCAGCCTGTTTAATACTTCTTTAGCAGAGGCTCCGTGTATGATTGGTAGCCTACCCATAGATCATACGCATTTATGGGTTTATTATCTCAAGGCTAGTTGGAGAACTACTAATTAAGTCACACCACAACATATAATTTAATACATTTTGGGGTTGAGCTCATGATCACATTCTTTCAGGTCTCAAATAATTTTTTTCTATATAAACTAACAGACGACATCCAATCTCACCTTTCAAAAACGCCTACGAACAAGATATTACCATGGAAAAATGAGGTTTTAAATGCTCTAATTTACCTCCTAAATTAATTTCCTAAGCTCACAAAGTAACAAAAACCTACTTAGCGGATATAATCTGCAACAAAATGTAACGTTATTAGGTATAGGACTGTATAGAGTAATCGTTGTGACATTATGTAACATATAATGAACTTTGAATTGAACTTAAATGAACTTGCCTCATTATACACACCCTTAAAAATAAAGTTAGATTTTATTTTATACTAAACAAAGTTGTCACCTTATTTTCTGTTTAGGTTTTTTGCTTTTTTCATTTTTTTTTTTGTTTGGCTTTGTGCCAAGCTTTTTTTCAACTTACTTTTATTTTTGCCCTAAACTTTAACCAGCCTTTTTAAAACTTTTTTAAACTGATCCAACAAGAAAAACTGATCAATGCTGACCTCCCAAGCGGCCTATCACTTACTTGACCACCAAGCTGTCCCATATGCTCAAATTAATTTCATCTCTCATGACAACAAGCTAGGTCATAATATTCAACATATCTCCAATTTTTTGTGAGAAGAACACTCATACTATAAGGTAGGACTGTAGCTATCATCACCTCAAATTTTGTTCTTGAATATTGTCATTTTATACAGAAATTCTCTGCTTCTTTTGCAGTCAGTTATGACAACTGATACTCTTCATGGTTGGGCAGAAATTGTGAAACCAATCACTTTGTTAAACCAATTTTAAACACTAAATGGTGTTCACACCTGTTGAACTGACAGGATCTACAACAAACTGAAAGTAGATACTCGCTAAGTGACAGCTTACCTGGTGCGAATATAACATAAAAAGACATCACTCGTAAGCAAGGGTTTTCTCTTTCTCTCCAACTCTGTCATTTTGTAGATATGCTAGTAACTGTAAACTAATTCTTAAATTTCTTACTTTCTTATTTCTGTTTTTTAGGAATGGCAATTATGCAAAACATCCTGATTTAAGTTATTTCTGTGATGCGCTTCAAGGCACCAACCCAGCAGCAAGCACAGTGATGCTTCCAGCATCTATCACCTTAAACCAATGCACATTTTTCTCACATAAAAACATCAATAAGCCTGTTCGACAATTGCTCTTGATGTATCCAAAGATGAATTTTTGAGTTTCTAATTTTATAGATTGGGTACATTTTAAGCAAAACCAAAGTTTTAAGATTGCCAGTCACTCACCTATAAGCTGAGTAAATGGCAATCTTTGCATTGCTTGTTGAACATCCCGGAACATCGCGGAACATCAGGAACATCGCGGAAAATTGTTAAACATCACTGAACCTCGCGGAACATTGCGGAACATCCCGAAACATTGCAGAACCTTGCGAAACATTACACAACATCGCAAAACATTGCGGATCATCCCGGAACAACAGGAAACACTGCGGAACATCGCAGAACATTGCGTAACATTCCGAAACATCGCGAAAAATTGTGAAACATCGCGAAACATCATGAAACATCGCAGAACATCAATTTTGTAATATTATAAAGAACTTTCGGGAATTTTTCTTGTAAATTAGTGAGCTATGGGAGTTTGTGTGTGCAACTCATTCCACATGTTAAACCTTTTTAACAAAGCGAAAATGGTCATAAATATGCCATTTTATAGACTGTTCTACACTTTTGGAAAGTGGCTGATTAGTCCAGTTAGTAAGGCTGTTATCTGCATTCCTCTAACAGACAAGGTGATCAAGTGGTTAAGGCTATGGACTGCTAATCCAATTTCCTCTGGGAGCATGGGTTTGAATACCATCCTTGTCGCTGATTGACTTGATTTTGATTTGAGTTTATTTTCATCATAAAAACAGATGCACACAGAGACGCAAATTAAATAATTATACATATATAAATAAGCAATTATAATACAATAGGGAGTGATGAAGGCCCACGTGCATAGTAACAGGGTTAATCAAGGTGTAGGGCCCGATTTGACAATTTGCTTAATATATATAATAATGTTCGCGTATAAAGACCTAAAGCCATCCCAATGAGTCAAGCAGATGCCTCTTTAAAGCAATCCTAAAACTATTTGAATTTTCAATGTACCGGATCGATATTGGTAAGTCATTCCAAGTACTGGACAACTGGTAAGTTACCTGTCGATCTCCAGCTGTAGATGTAGACTTAGGGTAAGGTAAGGCATAAGAAAAATAACGAGTAGCATAAGAGTGTTGTTGAACATGAGTGTCAGAGTAGAATGATGAATGAGCGAGAATACCTAAATGGAGTTTATATAACTCTTTAAAAAAGGCAACCAGTTTTGAAAAGGCAACCTACCATTCTTATGATAATTAAAACTAACTACTAACTACTATTACTACTAACTAACTACTAACTACTAACTACTATTACTACTAACTAGCTACTAACTACTAACTACTATTACTACTAACTAACTACTAACTACTATTACTACTATTACTACTAACTAACTACTAACTACTAACTACTATTACTACTAACTAACTACTAACTACTATTACTACTAACTAACTACTAACTACTATTACTACTAACATTAGAAGTTAGTAGTAAAGAGTTTGAGTTTTTTCTAATATACGCCATAAAAAATATTTACGACAATTACAGCCGTGTTTTTCCCACTTATCTGTCTGACACCATGCTAAAGGCCGATTCACACTATATCGCTATATGTTGCTATATGCTATATGTTGAACCATATATATCGCTATATGTTGAGGTTTGCCGTTGGCATTCATCTTAAATTATGTGAAATGTAAATTAATGGCATCAACGAAAGAATTCGACATACACCAGAAAGATTTGTGGTTGTCAAACTTTCCTGATTTTTCGCCGAGCATCGACCACAGCCTGTATAATTTGAAGCATTTTGGCAATAGTAATTCACGGTTGCAGATAGCTTGATTAATTTATTTACGTTTATGGTATTATAGTTGCTAGTATTTTATAAAACTAGTATTTTATTCTAACACACAAATACAAAGAGGTTTTTTTGTAAAACTTGGGAAAAGAAAAATTAGAACACTGCCTCACAGAGTATTTGATGTATATGATGCTAACATGGGTGCGTTTTTCTTAGTTTAAACACTGTTATCATTCTCAATTGCCGAAGTATATCTTGGCATCAATGCAGAAATATGGCAATCTAGTTTGAGCCTGCGTTATAAGCAGTAGGAGAAAACACTGCTTCATGCAGTAATCGAACCCAGAGCATCAGATTTATCAGATTCAAAAAGCTAAGAAGGCTACTCAAACACCATCCAGTCACCATGCTAGGCTACACAATACCTATGAATAAGGTGATTGTCAATGGCAATCTCTCACAGAGCACATGTCTGCTAGCATACTTGTCACAATAAAGTCTATAAATGAGATAGAAAACGGGTGTCAAATATGGTTTAAATTATCTAATTTTATTATGGGAAAAGTTCCTGTTCCTATTCTTGCTTGATACCTTCACACTAAGCTAACAGCTGAATTGCTTTGTAAAAGGCTGGTTTAAAGGTGGTATTGAACCCATAAGTCTCAATTTGTAAGGCCAACCCTCTACCACTTGCACCACTCAATTGCATTTTTAACCTGAAGAATAATTATATTTAGATCAGGTAGTTCAAGATGTTAACAAATTCTCATTAGATGGAAGAGTTGTAAGTTCAGACTCACTACAGTTTATTGAATTTTTAAAATCAAGTTGACTTCAAGCAATGCCAGGCGCAATTGCAAACCTTAAAAATTTTGTTTTTAATGCTCCGCGATGTTCCGCAATGTTCCACAATGTTGCGCGATGTTCCGTGATGTTTTTTGATGGTTCCGAATGTTTCGGGATGTTCCGTGAGGTTCCAAGATGTTCCGTAATGTTTGGTGACAATCCTTGATGTTCCATGATGTTCTTTGATGCTCCGTGATGCTCCCTACTGTTCCGTGATGTTCCATAGTGTTCCGTTGTGTACTGTGATGTTCCATGGTGTTCCGAGATGTTCCGAAACGCTTCATTACGCTAACAAATTCTCAGGTGAAGAAAAGGTTATAAATTCAAACTCACCACAGGTTATTTTTGTGTAAAACCAGGTCTACTCCAAGTATCGTCAGGTGCAATTAGAAACCTTAAAACTTTTGTTTATTATATTTTCAACTTATCATTGCTTTAAATTTTTGTTTTCAATATCATTTTGCTAAAGCTATATGTTTAAAAACTCATAAACTTGCTTTCACATGTATTAAGGACCATTGTAATTATTAACCACATTTGATGATTGTTCTCATGAAACAATGTGCTTTAAAAATGAAATAAATCTTGAGCATCACCTGGCCTAATGCTAGAATATATATACATATACATATATAGATATATATATATATATATATATATGTATATATATATATCTATATGTATATATGTATATATATATGTATATATATAAAACTATGTGTACTAAAAAACTACAAGTTTAGTTAAAACATTTTATTACTTAAAGTTTCGTGCGGTAGGCTTGCACTCTTCAGCGCAAGATGTATACATGTATACATATATATATATATATATATATATACATTTAAGCATGTATATATACATTAATGTTCATATACATGTACATATACATACTTCTCATGTTATGAGTTTTGAAAGTTATAATGGTAAATTTTGTTTATGTTAAATAAAAACACATTTTCGGTCCAATGACTTTTGTAATACTTGGGAAACGACAGGTAGTACAGCTAGTACATGCATACCTTAGGACACTTATGTATTCGCGGCATCTAACTTTCGCATTTTTGCGGAGTCATCCTCTTGCGAAAATTTCATGAGTGAAACTAAACTATCACAACGAACGAGCAAAATCGAAAAATTAAATGGCTTTGTTCATTGGTATTCACAATAAAATTGTCATATTAGAAATGCAGGCAATTTTTGTGTGTGGTTGGCTCATTGGGCAAGTTTTGCTAAAGTCATTATAGCTAATACACCGACTGAGCAGCTTGGCAAAACAAATTAAGATAATAAGTTATTTTGGAAAAGCCTAGACAAATGAGGAAGATGATGATATTAGTTTAGTCATTGAATTTGTAACTGATGAGGATGACAGTCTGGAAGGGAAAGTCATAAAATTGAATAATAATTATTGTGGTGATGAATTTTATTACCAACCAAAAAAAATAACATCCAGGAGCCATGGCCACCACGGCACGCGTGCTATAAATACTTGAATTCTAATATTGGTACCACATCATTAATTGCAGCAGGGACCTTGACGTCATTGATAGTCTAGAAAACAAATGACAGCAAGCGATCAAATTGCATTATTGATCTTGCCTACAAATTTCTACCTGCGGTTCAAAAATACAAAATACCGTAATTTTCGGACTATTAGCCGCTACTTTTTTTTGATGATTTTAGTCATGCGGCTTATATAAGGGTGCGGCTAATCTTTGGCTTTTTCTTTCACCGCTAAGGCGCACTAAGGGGAATCTCCAACTACTGGGCTTCTAGCGGTGAAAGAAAATACGAAACAATGCCTCACGGTATACTGTCCCGTTAGGCACTAAGTTAAAAAGCGGCGGATAATACGAAACTGTGCCATTCTGCACTGTTCCGTTTTAAACAACAAAGTTGCTGCCACGTTAAAAAGCTCGGTCCTGAGTTCTGCGGCTATACAAAGGTGCGGCTTATGTAATGCTTTATTATCGTTTTTGGAAAATAAAGCAGATGCAGCTTATATAGAGGTGCGGTTTATAGTCCGAAAAGTACGGTAGTCCCAAATTGAAAAAATATTTCGTACCAGTGAACTGGACCTGAGGAATCTAATGATGTTTGTTCCACTGCAAAATTTTACTCTGTATGCTACTCACGAAACTAAATACTAGCGAAATTATTAATGTCCTAGGGTATACATGAATTTCAGTGTTTGTCTTTTTGTTAAACGATGTGTCCAGTTATAGCAATTAAAATCTACCAATGAAAAACCTGCATAGTACTAAATTCGTTCTTGGAACCTCCAAACCAAGAGGCTGTAAACTTAATCATTAAGCTCCACAAAATACTATAAATTCATTTGGCAAATAATTATTACATTGGTTAAGAATCTTAGGCTTGAAGTGTCTGCTTGGGGTTAATAACTAGCACTGTTGACAGATAGACATAACTATTGTTAAGATGGCCCAAAACAAGGGTATTGTTTTAGTAAAGTTTTTATGAAACATATAGTTTTCCAGAAAAGTCACTCAAATTTACTATGTAATTATTTTAGTACAATGCAGTACAGTAGAGTGCAATGCCGAGCATTTAGCTTACAATTAATAATAAAAAAGAAATAATTTTTCTGCGTGTCGAACTGCAATGACTTAATCATTTCTGTCAAAGTTTATAACCTTTGGTTGAGTCTTTGCCAAGTAGTAGTTTTTATTTAGTAGTGGCTCATACACCTAAAATAAACTAAGCATTTACGTGAAAACCTGCAAACAAGACGACCGAGTGGTTAAGGCGATGTAATGCTAATCCATTTCTCTCTGAAAGCGTGGTTTTGACTCCCATCCTTGTCAATATTTTGAAAGACAACCTGCCATTCTTGTTCCAATTAATTAATCCTATCTGGTAAATGTATAATATTTGATGGAATCTTTTTAAAAGTTTATATTAGTAATAGATGACCAATCTTCACTAAATTAACCGTTTATATTAAAGCCAGCAGATAAGGTGGTTGAGTGGTTAAGGCGATGGACTGCTAATCCAATTCCCTCTTTGAGTGTGGGCTCAAATCCCATCTTTGCCAATATTTTGAAAGGCAACTTGCCATTTTGTAATAATCAAAATTAACATTAGAAGTTGCTAAGGCTTATATCTACTTAGCTGAACAGCAATACCTTTATTTCCAACATAATTCTTTTCTATTATATACCATACAAAAATATTTATAATATTAACAGACGTGTTTGTCCATTTGTCTGTCTGACTCCATGCTAAAGATGGATTCCCACTATAACGTCACATGTTGGTATTTCCTTTTGACTTTCACTATCAATTATGTGAACTGTAAATCAATGACATCAGCGAAGGAATGCGAATACGTCAGAAAATTTTGCAGTTGTCCAACTTTTCTAATAATGTCTCTTTCTATGTCTCATTATTTCACTGAGCATCGACAATGGCCCGTATAATGTGAAACATTTTGGTGACAGTATTTTGCGGTCACAGTTAGTGTGATTAATTTATTTTTATTTATCGTAGTTGCTAGCATTTTTGAGACTACTATTCAGTTTGTGTCAAAAACAAAAAAGTTTCTTCACAAAATTTTAAAAAATTAGAACCCTATGTCACAAAGTATTTTCTAATGCAAACGTGGATAGGTTTGTGATAGTGTACACATTGTTATCATTGCCAATCACTGAAATAGTTTGCCATCTATGCCGATATATGGCAATCTAGTGTGAACCAACCATAAGAACTTTAGAAAAAAAACACTGCTTCATGCAAGAGTCCAATTCAGGGCATCAGATTTATCAGATCTAAAAGCTAATAAGATTACCCCTACACCATCATGTTGCCATGCTATGCCAAAAAACACCTATGAATAAAGTTATTGCAAATGACAATCTCACACAGCGCATAGGTTTGCTAGCATATTAGTCAAGCAAAGCCAGGCTCAATTAAAACCTTAGATATTTTTGTTTTCAAAGTTCCGTCATGTTCCACTAATGTTCTGTGCAGTCCCGTGTTGTTCAGATGATGTTCCGTAATGTTCCGTGATGTTCCGGGATTTCCCATAGTGTTTTGCAATGTTCCGTGTAGTTCCGCGAAGTTCCATGATGTTCTGTGGTTCTAAAGCAGGGTCATACAATGCCAGGCATCATACAATGCCAGGCTTGACTGACAATCCTAGAACTTTCATTTTTTAAATAATTTTGCCAGTTCAATCTGATTGAAAACTTGAGAATCTGCCTTCACATGTATTAAAGACAATCCTTTATTTTTTCATGACGTCATTCTATTGTTGTCTGCCATTTTTATGGACAACTTTTATTATTAAAAACACGAAGCTTCTGCAATTAATTATTGCAAACAATGCTTTTGTTTGCAAATTTTTTCTTTTAGTATCAAAACAACACCGAAAAATACTATTAATCAAAAGAATGACAATTGTTTTCTACAAAGATGGCAGATTTTTCATGGACGAGCGCATGTGAAAACAGGGTGATTACGTCAAAAAAATGATGGATTGTATTTATTGACAGCATTTACTGAATATTCTCATAAAACAATTTGCTTTGCAAATGAAATAAATTTTCAGCATCTACTGGCTTAATGCTGGAATCTATGTATATATACATTTCAAAGTTTGTGTGTGTGTGCGCACACGCGTGCGTTTTGATGGATTTGAACTCATGGAGAATGCAACAGCCGGTTTTAATTCTACGCGCCCAACCACTGAGTTATTCGAGTCATATTGATCCAAGAAACTGTTATATGGCGCATGCACATGCTAAACGACGTATTATTTGAGCACTGGGCGCACGCGTTGCGATGCCCTAATATAAAATATTTTTTGCCTACTTCTGGGAAACACGATAGTTTTTGTTATTTTGTTGTTGAGGCAAATTTTTTCTGCAACATGATATCAACAATAAGTTCTCTCAAAATAAAAATTTGGCATGATTATTGTACTACTTGGCATGTATTATTAATATTTGGTAAAAATTGTACTGATTATATACCTTATTAAGATATATACGTTGCACATCATTGCAGGTTCAGTGGGAGTTTTTGTGATAAAAATGAATTAAATTAATAATAATTAAAATTTAGCTAAAAATGTAAAGTTTACTAAAATACATACTGAAACTTCCTTTAAGTATTATGTTTAGTAAACTAAATTCATTCATGCCACATTCAGCGTTTATGTTACAGTGATGTTCAGTGATGTTCTGGGGTGTTCCGGGATGTTCTGGGATGTTCCGTGAATCAAATAAACTTTCATGTGAGGGAAAAGTTATAAGAGGAGACTCACTACAGCTTATTTAATGTCTAAAAACAGGTCTACTCCAAGCAGTGTCAGGCTCAATCGGCAGGCTTCAAACTTTCGTTTTTCATATAATTGTGAAAAATCTGTTATATTGAAAACTAAAAAATCTGCCTTTCCCATGTACTAAGGAACATTGCTCTTATTGACTGTATTCACTGATTATTGTCATGTGACAACTTGCTTTGAAAATGAAATAGATTTCAAGCATCACCTGGCCTAATGCTAGTGTACAGATAAAGGAATGAATTTCAGTATTTGTCTTTTTGTTAAACCCTGTGTCCAGTTATAGCAATTAAATTCTATCTGTAAAAAATCCTGCGCAGTACTGAATTTGTTCTTAGGGCTTTCATATCTAGAAGCAGCAAAATTAATCATTAAGCTCTACAAAATACTATGAACTCCTTGGGTAAATAGTCATCACATTGGTTAAGATTCTCACACTTGAAGTGTTTGCTTGGGGTTAAGAACTAGCACTGTTGACGAATACACATAACTATTTTTAAGAAGGTCCAAAACAGGAGTATTGTTTTATTAAAGCACATAATTTGCACAATTTTTTATTGTATATTTCAATACATCAGAGTCTTGGCTTTCGAATGAGCTATTGTTTGCCATGGTGAGACAGACATAGGTTGGTGTGTATAGAATTTCCCCAGAGCTCTACCGCGAAAAAGTTTACTGACCTACATTGTAGTCTCGAAAATTGTGACGTCACAAATCTCATATTCGTTGTTGTGTGCTCTTACCGCTTATTTATCAACTACGATAATGACCATAATGACGCTAGTGACAGGCGAAGGTAGGACAACTCCAGAGAACGAATGAAGATGGCAAAGGAATCAGAATCATTAGTTCTCCATGTACATAGTATTTCTATGATAAGTACCTCAGACTCCAAGAACCATACTATATTTTCCCCGATGATAATATGCACTAGCTCTTTATTTTTAATGTGATGTTGAGGGTGATGACTGAGACTAATTAATTTCAAGCTTTGCGTGATCTTGCGAAAGTGCGATTGACATTTAGTCTAAGGGCCACGCAACCGCAGGACGTAATTTAATCGATGTGATTTCATTACCTTTATCAACGACAGTACATTTATTGAAGCATAATAAATTAACCCAGAACATGTGTTTGTATTGGTCGGGCGTTAGCCCGATCGTGGGCATTGTTGATTATTTAGAATCTTAGTTTATTATTAGCGCTCTCCGGGTTTAACAGCACCGATTATCACAGAAAAACGCAGTCTCATTGGCAGCAAAAAGGATCGACGACCTAAGGCTAAATGAGAATTGGGACATCATATTTTGAGTACCTGAACCAAGTGTGTTTTTTTGCAGGACGTACTTTTGACACCCCGTTTTTCATAGTTCTATTATTTTTTGTGTATTGAATATAGGCTCATTCGAAAGCCAAGACTCTGATGTATTGAATTATATAATAAAAAAATTATGTAATTTATGTGCTTTAAGGTTTTATAAAAATATATCTTTGCAGGAAAGTTACTAAAATTTAGTAAGTAAATATTTTAGTTCATTGCAGTACAGAACAGTGTCGAGCATTTACTTTGTAATTAAAAAAACAAAGACTTTTCCGTCAACCAGATAGCAATGAATGAATATTTTTTGTTGGAGTTTATAACATTTGAAGGAATCTTTTAAAAAGCTCATTTGAGTAGTAAACGATCAATCTAAACTAAATTAAACATTACATTCAGCAGACAAGGTGGCCGAGTAGTTAAGGCGATGGACTGCTAATCCATTTCCCTCTGGGAGCGTGGGTTCGAATCCCATCCTTGTCGATATTTTGAAAAGCAACCTACCATTCTCTTAATAACTAAAACTAACATTGAAAGTTGCTAAGGCTTTTGTTTACTAAAATGAATAGCAATAGATAAGGCAGTAGTTATATTTTCAACAAAATTTTCTTCTAATCTACACCATACAAAAATATTTACGATAATAACAGTTCTGTTTGTCTACTTGCCTGTCTGACACCATAATAAACGCTATATGTTGGCTTTTTCTTTTTGGCGTTCATCATCAATTATGTGATCTGTAAACCGATAGCATCGATGAAGGAAGCGATTACGTAGGAAAAGTTTGCTCCACCGGCTCCTGCTCCCTTCAGTGTCTGTGTTTGTAGTGCAGCATCAGTTGGTTCCTAGACCCATGTTGATAGTGGCACGGACACACATAAATGGAATGATGTTGCGTCACGTGAATCCGTACTCGCTTCCTTGTGGCTGTGTAGTGACAGAGGCCCCGTCTACCCTTTTCCACCGCGTCCCCCACGTGCCTGCCGGTAGCATCGGATATATATCTAACTGTACGCACCACTCTTTTCTGTTGAGTTCTACGTGGTGTCGCCCTATCTCTGATATTCCTTACGCGTGGCGTCTCTCCTTCCGAGACAGTTACAGTTTCTGTTTCTGGCAGGACGTCTGCCAGATTGTCGTGGTCGGCATGGATTTCCAGTGGCTGTTCAGGATGGACCTCCTTCGAAGCTATCGTCAGGCGGGGTCTCTCTATCGGCTGGGCAGTCTGTACTCTCTGCATCTCGATCAGCAGCTCCTGGAGAGATGTATCTAGCTGAGGAGGAGTTGACATGGTGTTGGCAGCAGCATTTCTAATCACCAAATGAGATTCTTCTTCGCGTGTGATGCCGCGGTTATGTAAGAGTCTCATTGTCTCTCCTGATTTTGTGGTGGCTGCGCCTGTCTGGTAAATGGAATCCCCGTACCTGTAAGGCTGTGCCGGGACTCTCGCAGGTCGGGGATTATGCCGTACGTCCTTCGTCCCTGGTGCCGGCCGTTCTGGAAGGGGGAGTGGCTCCACGTAGACAGTGCTAGGGCGCGGGTTTAAATCCTGGCCCGGGCAAATGTCTTTTTCCGCTGTTTTCTCCTCTTTTTTGGCCTCTGTGGCCCATGACTGCCCTTCCTGTGTTACTGCCTGGGGTAGTACCACAAGTGGTCTCCACTCCAGATTTGTTACTGCTAATGGGGGGTGCAGGGCTTTGGCCCCCTTCAAGTTTGGCCGTCTCCTGGGCTCCAAGGTCGCAGGGCGCGGCCCCATGGCTCCTCGCACGCGCGATAGGGTTTCAAACGTGCCTCATTCTGGACGGTCTCTTTGCCTTGTCTCTTCACCAGATAAGTGTGGTTCGGCCAGGCTGTCTTGACTAGGTAGGGCCCCACGAATTTGTCCTGTAACTTCGGGTTTTCACCTCGCCGCCTTCTCTTATTTACCAGCCACACCAGCTCCCCGGGGGCGTACAGTGGGGGTTCCTCGTGGTCCTCCTGGCGCACCTCCATCTGTCGTTCCCTGAGCAGGTCGTGGGCCTCCGCCAGTCGTCTGTCCAGCTTTAGCACATACCCGGAAGCGGGCTTTGGGTCGAAAGACAGCTGACGATTCAGGAACTGGTCCGGTAGCCTCAGCTCCTGTCCCAACATCATCAGGTTGGCGGTCTCTCCTGTTGCCAAGTGGGGGTACCCCTGTGGGCCCGCATGAGTTGGGGCAGCAGCTCGTCCTACTCATCCTGTCCCCGGCCCAACAGCATGGCACGTAGGGAGTCGCCCAACCCTCGGTTGGCCCTCTCTACGACTCCATTCGACTGAGGGTGGTACGGGTGGTGTGGGTCCGAGTGACCCTCCAGAGCTAGCACAACTCCCTCATTAGCTGACTCTCAAACTGGGCCCCCTGGTCCGTGTGGATCTGCACGAGCAACCCAAAATAGCAAAAGACCTTTTCGTCCAGGGTCTTGACCACCTCTGGGGCTGTGGCATCTGGCATGGCGATGGCGTCCTGCCATCTCGTGAAGTGGTCCGACAAGACCAGAATCCATCTGTTCCCCCCCCCCTGGGTCGTGAAGGGGTCCCACCAGATCTACCGCAACCTTTTGCCAGGGTCGCCCGGCGAACAATTGCTGGCGCCCTCTCACAGACTTGACTCTTCCCCTCTTCGCCGCTTGGCATATCTCGCAGCTCCTAACCAGCCGTCTGACCATGCTGGTCAGCCCGGGCCAGTACCAGGTGAGCTGCAGACGGCCGGCCGTCCTTCCTATGCCGGAATGGGCTAGGGCATGCGTTTGCCAGACCATGGTTTCCCGGAGGGCCAGTGGACAGACAGCACACCACCTTGCTTTGCCCTGGGGAGCCACCCTTGTCTCAAACATGCCATCGCGCCTGGTCCTCAAGGATTCGCGCATAGCGCAGAGTACCCTGAGTTCCTGGCATCCCAGCTCCAACTCGCTCGCGGGTACTGCCTCACCAGAGCGAACCGCGCTGTAGATGGTGGCCACGGCTTCCTTTCCTTTGGCCTGGTGTCGTGCTAATGATCTGGGGTCTGTGGTCGCTTCAGCGGGTCCCAGCGTGGCCCCAGCCGGCCCCGGGTAAACCATACTAGCCAGAGCGTTGGCTGTCTCGGGTCCCAGCGGGCCGACTGTCTCACGCGCGGTCCTGGCGACTTCATCCCAGCTCTTCTTCATTGGAGGGTACCTTCCGGCATCCCAGGAGGTCACTTGCTCTGCGTCCGGGAAGCCCAGGGTGGCATCGGTCGGCTCCGGTTTGACCAAGCCTGCTTGGGGAACAGCAGACCTGGGTCCCTGTGAGCCGGCCGTCTCGCGCGCGGTTCTGGCGCTTCCAGACTGAGGTTCATGTTCTCTGGAACCGTAAACTGCTTCCTCTTCCACCTGCCGGCGTGTGGGTCCTCCATCTCTCTGTTCTATTTTGGCTGCACTGGCGGCAATCTTGGCACGTCTGTCGACTTAGCCCGTCAGCGTTCCGATGCCTCTGCCCGGCTCGGTGTTCTAACGTGAAACGGAACTCCGCCAGGATTTCCAACCAGCGGGCTACCTGATGGGACGGCTCCTTCCGCCGGCACAGCTATTGCAGGGAAGCGTGGTCGGTGCGGAGCAAGAACTTTTGGCCATAGAGGTAGGGTCGGAAGTGCTTGGCAGCTTTGACCACCGCCAACAGTTCCCGTCGAGTGACGCAGTAGTTTCTCTCTGCCGGAGCAAGAGTCTTGCTGTAGTACACAATCACTCGCTCCTTCCCTTTTGGACCTGAGAGAGCTCCGCCCCGACTTCGCACCCACTGGCGTCGGTGTCCAGCATGTACTGACTCCGGGGTTCAGGATACCCCAACACGGGTGCTTGGGTCAGGCTGGCTTTGAGCTTGTCAAACGCAGCCTGCTCCTTTTCTGTCCAAGGCGTATCTCCAAGGCGTCTCTTTCTCCATCAGCCGATGGAGGGCCGTGCAGTGGTGGCAAAGTTCGGGACGTACTGCCGATAGTACCCGACAGTACCCAGAAAGCCTTGCAACTCTCGTACCCCGTGGGGAGCCGGCCACCGCGCCACGTCATCCACCTTCCTGGAATCCGTAGCCACTCCGTCCTGGCTTACCACATGTCCCAAGTATCGAACACTGGACTGGAGTAGCTTGCACTTCTCTGGCTTCAGCTTCAGTCCAGCCTCCCTCAGATGCCGGAGCCCTTCTTCCAGGCGTTGCAGGTGTGTGGGAAAGTCTGGAGTAATGACGATTATATCGTCAAGATACAAAAGGAGGGTGTTCCAATAGAGTCCTTGCAGTACCCGCTCCATCAGACGCTGAAAGCTGGCCGGGGCCAACGTCAGGCCGAAGGGCAGCACCTCCATTTCCAGAGGCCGGTCCTGGTTGTGAAGGCCGACTTCTCCCGGGCATCGGCGTCCAGCGGCACCTGCCAGTACCCACTAACGAGATCCAGGGTACTGAAGATCTTTTTGTCGGACTGGTGTCCAGGCTCTCATCGATCTTTGGCAGGGGATATGCGTCCTGTTCCGTTCCGGTGTTGAGCTGCCTATAGTCAATACAGAATCGCCACTTGCGGTCATTCTTCCTAACCAGGACGATGGGCGAGCTCCACGCCCCTCCCGCAGGTTAATCAAGCCCTTGTCCAACAGCTTCTTCACCTGTCTCTCTGCTTCAGCTTCCTTCTCCAGACCCAACTGGTGCAGAGGCTGTCGTATCGGCCGAGTGCCAGTGGCCACTGGGATGGAGTGCTCCAGTAGCGTGGTCCGCCCCACATCCCCGTCTTCCTTGCTGAACACAGCCTCGTACCGAATTAACAGGTCAGCCAACTGGCGGCCTTGTTCCTGAGAGGTGCATTGCTTCTCGGCCTCTTTATACAGCCTTTGCAAGTGAGGGGTCCTATCCACCCCTGTGACCAGGGCCGCCACTTCCCTCTCTCTTTCCTGTGGCATTTCCACGGGGGCTCCTCCACACAGGTATACCACCCCACTGTGGTTCTCGTCCAAAGAGTCAGGGGCTGTGCTGCCTGGTTAAGACACCGCACGACGACTCGTCCATTTGCCTGGGGCTCGTTGTGGCTTGTGGCTATGGGCGGTCCCTCGGCTTGTCCCTCTATTATCCCTAACGGACAAAAGTGGCGTGTCGTCACCCTGCACTGCACAGTAGCTTCTGTTTGGGCGGGGATGCTCGCTCCCCTCACCAACTGCACCTTGCTCTGGAGTAGCCGGCCGTGGCAATCCGTACAGGCCAGGGCCCGGCCATCCACCTTGACCACCGTCTGGTCAAACTCTAGAGCGCACCGGTTGGCCGTCAGGAAGGGCATTCCCAGTATGGCGTCTTCACTAATCTGGCTGACGACGAATGTCTCCTCCGTCTTCACATCGCGCAGCTGGATGGGTAGGAGCACCACCCCTTAGAAGGGCAGGTGGGTTCCGTCAGCCAGGAGCCCGTGGCTGTGGCTGGTCTCCAGCCGATTCCTCACGGCCTCTGGGAGACGATCAAACACTCGCCTGTTCAGTAGGTTGGCGATGCAACCTGTATTAACCAGGAACTACAGCGCACGGCCCTCCACTTTTCCAGGCAGGAAGTAGCTGGTGCTGTGGGGCCTATCCAAGGCCTCTCCGCAGGTCGCTTCCTGTGTCCTCTGTGTTGGAGTCGTCTGCACGGCTCCTCTGGCCATGCCTTCTGCAGTTGCCTCGGCTTCCCTCTCGCCCTTCGTAGGTGGGGGGGCAGCCTCTGTTTTCGTGATGAGTTCTGCTCCACTCCTTACGGGTGCGGGGCACTCGGGAAGAGTGAGTCCGAATCATTCTTGGTCCGGGCTCTATGTAGTCCCCCTGTTCCATGGGTTCCAGGCCGGTCACTTCTCCTTCTGACCCGGCCATGAGTATTCCGTACCGATTCTGCGTCGGCACTACCTTTACTGTTGACCGCTCCCGCGGTGCCCTAGTCTGTTTGGGATAGTTCTATCCCTCATCAGGGCCTTTGGTCCGGGACGGACCAAATGGACCAAAATACCTCTTCTGGGTATTTTTGCCATGTTTTTTGCCCGGGGCCTTGTCACGACTAGTAGTGGGCACTACTGCTGCGTCCGCCACAATATGATGCAAACGCGGACCTGTTTGTGATAGTTTAAACACTGTTATCATTGCCATACCTAAGAATACCATGAATAAAGTGATTGCAAATGGCTATCTCTTACAGCGCACAGGTCGGCTAGTGTACTTATCACGATAAAAAGGAAACAAAATAAAAAATGATGTCGCGTTTATGGTTAAAAAAATTCATTCCTATTATATGAGTAATTCCTGTTTCTATTCTTGCTTGATACCTTCACACTAAACTAACAACTGAAGTACTTCGTAGAGGGTTGTTTTGAGGCGGTGTTGAACCTGTGACTCTCACTTTACAAGGCTGACACTCTACCACTTGCACCATTCAATTGCATTTGAAGCTGAAGAATAATTATAATTATAATAGGTATTTCAAATGATAATGAATTCTCATTTGATGGAAAAGTTGTAAGAAGAGACTCGTTTATTTATTGTGTAAAAACAGGTCCACTCTAAGCAGTTCCAGGCTTTATTGGAAACCTTGAAACTTTTGTTTTTCATTATTCTGTGATGTTCCTTAATGTTTCGTGATGTTACGTAATGTTCCGTGATGTTCCATGATGTTCCGTGAAGTTCCGTGATGTTTCAAGATGTTCCGTGAAGTTTGGTGATGTTTCGAGATGTTTCGAGATATTTTGAAATGCTTCGTGCTGTTTCGTGATGTTTCGTGATGTTTCGTGATGTTCCGTAATGTTCCGTGGTGCTTTGTAATGTTTCATGGTGTTAAAAAATTCTTATGTGAGGGAAGAGCTATAAGTTCAGAGTCACCACAGTTTATTTAATATGTAAAACCCGGTCTACTCTAAGCATATCCTGAACCAATTGACAATCTTAGAACTTTCGTTTTCTATATAATCTTCCTACATATGTCTGATTAAAAACTCTAAAGTCTGCCTTCACTTGTAATAAAGACAATCGTATTTATTGACCGCATTCATTGATTGAAGTCATGGAACAATTTGCTTTAATAATGCAATAAATCTCTAGCATCACAAGTGCCTAAGGATAATCAACATGTATATACATAAATTTTAGTGTTTGTCGTTTTGTTAAACCCTGTTCCGGTTGTAGCAAAATCTACCGATGGAAAACTTGCATGATACTAAATTTGTTCTTGGGATTTCCAAATCTAGAGGCAGCAAACATAATCAACAAGTTTCATAAAATTGTATGAACTTATTGGGTAAATATTCATTACATTGGTTAAGATTCTCACACTTGAAGTGTCTGCTTGGGGTTAATAGCTAGCATTGTTGACTGTACACATAACTATTGTTAGAATGGCCAAAAAACTTGGGTATTGCTTCAGTAAAGTTTTTATGAAATATATAGTTTTCCAGAAAATTTACTCAAACTAACTATGTAATTATTTTAGTACAATGCAGTACAGTAGAGTGCAATGCCGAGCATTTAGCTTATAATTCTTAAAAAACAAGAGTTTTTCTGCACGCAGAATTGCAATGACTTGATCATTTCTGTTGAAGTTTATAACCTTTGATTGAGTCTTTTCAAAATAGTAGTTTTTTTAGTAGTGGCTGATCCACCTAAACTAAATTAAGCATTTACATGTAAACCAGCAAACAAGATGACTGAGTGGTTAGGGTAATTGATTGCTAATCCATTTCTCTCTGGGAGTGTGGGTTTTAATACCATCATTGTCAATAGTTTCAAAGACAACCTGCCATTCTTTTTCCAATTAATTAATAATTTCTGGTAAATTTATAATCTTTCATGGAATCTTTTCAAAAGTTTATATTAGTAATAGCTGCTCAAACTAATTTAAGCATTTAAGAAAATGCAAGCAGATAAAGTGGTCAAGTGGCTAAGGCGAATGACTGCTAATCCATTTTCTTCTGGTAGTGTGGGTTCAAATCCCATCCTGCTCAATATTTTGAAATTACTGTCATTTTTGTAATAGTCAAAACTAACAGAAGCTGCTAAGGCTAATAAGCTAATGTCTAATGTCTAATAAGCTGAATGGCCATAGCTAAAGCAACAATTTTATTTCCAACATAATTTTTTTTTTAATCTCCACCATACCATAAATATTTATGATAATAACAGCCGAGTTTGTATATTTTTCTGTCAAACGGCATGCTAAAGACTGATTCACACTATATAGGCATATGTTGGCATTCCCTTTTGGCTATCATCATCAATTATGTGAACTATGAACCAGTAGAATCAGGAAGGAATATGAACATGCCGGAAAAGTTTGCAGTTGTCTAACTTTCCTGATATTTTCCTGAGTCTCGACAACAACCTGTACAATGTGAAGCATTTTGGCGATAGCAATTTGCGGTCACAAATAGTGTGATCAATTTTTTTTCTATTTGTGGTAGTTGCTAGTAGTTTAGAGAAATACTTCTTGATTTGAGCCCTCAAACAAAAAGTTTTTTGCAAAAATTTAAAAACATTAGACTCTTATGTCACAGAGTATTTGCTGATGCAAACTCGGATAGGTTTTCAGTAGTTTGAACATTATTATCATCATCGATCACTGAAGCATTGTGTCAGCAATGCTGATAAATGGCAAATAATGTAAAAGTCTTAAAAGCGTTAGCAGAAAACACTGCTTTGTGAAATAATTAAACCTAGAAAATTAGATTTAATGCTAATAAGACTACCAATTCACTGCCCAGTCACCATGCTATGCCGCAAATTACCATGAATGAAGTGATTGCAAATGACAATCTCTCACAGGGCAATGGTCTGATGGCATACTCGTCTTAATAAAGAAAAAAGGAAAGCAAAAACGGTGTGGTTTAAGCAAATTGTCTTGAAAATAAATTTCATTTTATTTTCAAAAAATTTTGCTTTGAAAATAAAATAAATCTCAATCATCACCTGCTCTAATGCTAACGTACATGTATATACATATGTAGATTTTAGTGTTTGTCTTTTTGTTACACCGTGTGTCCAGTTATAGCAATTAAAATCTACCAACGCAAAGCCTGCATGGTACTAAAAGAATTTTAGAATTTTCAAATGTCATAAAACAAATTCAATCTTTAGACTGCAAGAAATATTATGACTTAATTGGGCAAATAGTCATTACATTGGTTAAGATTCTCACGCTTGAAGTGTTTGCTTGGGGTTATTAACTAGCCTTGTAAACTGTTACACATAACTATTGTTTAGATGGCCCAACATACCAATATTGTTTAGTAATGATTTTAATAAAGATATAGGTTTCTAGTACAGTAGAGTGCATTGCCAATCATTTAGCTTATAATTAAAAAAAACAAGAGTTTTTTTTCTGTAAGCCGGATTGCAATTAATAAGCTATTTCTGTTGAAGTTGATGATCTTTGCTAGAATATTATCCAAAGTTTATCTTAGTAATAACTGACCAATGTAAACTAAATTAAACATTTACATAGGATTCAACAGATAAGGTGGTCGAGTGGTTAAGGTGATGGACTGCTAATCCATTTCCCTCTGGGAGTGTGGGTTCGAATCCCATCCTTGTTGATATTTTTGAAGGGCAGCCTGCAGTTTTTGTAATAATCAAAACTAACATTAGAAGCTGTATGATAGAATATTTTGTCAATTAGCAGACATTGTAGCCAAGTAGTTAAGGCAATACAATGCTGATCTTGTTACCTCCAGGTGTGTGAGTCAGAGTCCTATTCCAGTTCGAACCTTTTCAAATTTACAGTTTTAATCTTCAAGTAATTTTTTCATCATCTTTAGACGTCATTAAGTCGTTTGCACATATATGCTAATTCAGGAAAAAGCACCTTTTTTGAAAACGATCATTTTTTTCTTATTTACTAGTATTCTTTGGTGTTGTTTTGATACTATAATAAAAAAAAATTGCCAACAAAAGCATCGTTTTCAAATTTCATTGCAAAAGCTTCGTGTTTCAACGATAACATTGTCTATAAAAACGGTCGACAACGATTAAATGACGTCACACAAAAAACGAAGTGCTTCATTTGCCCGGCTAAGATCATGAATAGAGATTAGGGAAAAGATCGAACGATTCAAGATTTAAACTCCTTAGTTTCAGCATTGTAGTCCATTACTCAAACAACCGGGCCCCTCAATTTTACTAATTTTTCTCAATTTTTTGGTTAGCATTAAGCCTTGCGTAGCCCAGGGATTTCTTTATTTTCAATGCAAATCGCTTTTTGACAAACAGCCTTGAGCTCCTTTATTGAAGGCAATTGCCTTCAATGCCCGTGAATGCGCATTCTTGACTCTCTAACCAGATAGATCAGGTGAATTAATGCTTAAATTTGTAAATCATGCTTAAAGCACATACATTATACACTGACACTGCTGCACGGCACTAAGTCTATCTCCAAAATTAAAACTCCATACATTACTAAACATAATAATGTTACAATTTCATTATGAATAATAACTACTAAATTGGTAATTGTTTAGTTTTGTGAGAGTAGGTACTGAATTACAGCATTCAAAAAACTTTTATTGTAATATTTAGTTTTTAGCTGTTTGTTGACATCCTGGAAACAAATTACTTAGCATTTAGCTGTTAATCTTAATTACAAATGTGTATGTATATATGTATATTAGAGCTGCACAATGATTATAAAAACTAATCGCGAATCATAACTGGTTTGAACCAGTTAATCTTTGATTAATCTTAGAATTAATTTTGCAAAAACCTGCTTATTTAAAAACAAATAATACAGCTACATGTAAATTAATTATATTTGACACAATTGTTAGCAGGAGTACACGTTATGCACAATGTACATAAGTTGCAATGTAATAAGTATTATGAGTATGAAAACAGTCTATGAAAGTCTATAATTAAGTCAGCCAAGAGTTGAGGTAGCACAGTTCATTCACATTATCCGAATAAAGAGATGCCCTCTTCCTACATACAATATTGCCAGCTTTAGCGAGTAGCCACTCGCAGGGGACAGTGGTGGTAGTAGTTATTGTCTGCGACAGCTGGTGATGATTTCGTTAGGATGAGAATTAGTTAAATTACATCTTAATGATGATGAAATGTGGTGGTAGGCAAATTCTTTCTGGCATATATTGCACTTCACTTTCTTGTTTACGCTTCCAACAACATACAAAAATGCGCTACTTAGTATGGAAGACATTTTTCTGCTTTAATGCACCAATAGAGTGTCAATCTTATATTACTAATATTCTAAAGAATAAACCATATCACTGATTAATTATCAACAGACTCGCGATTGTTTAAAACTAGGAGTAGACCAGCTAATGTTCTGCTACTAAATTACAACAAACGTTCATGCTGATTATTGTAAATATAAATGATTAATTCGACAGATAATCCAAAATGAATACTTCAGGCAGATTTGTTCATTATTCATAATATCGCTAGTTCAAGATTGGCTCTGATAAGGTCAGGGCACTCAGCTTTTAATATTTTGTGCATAGTGTAGATTTGATGTTGGTAAAATAACAACTCTTGCTTGATCGTGTCGGGTTCCATAACGTTAGATTGTGCAGCTAATATTAGCAGAGTGAGGAGTGTGAATTGTAGAAGAGCAGCCATTGTAGCGTAGCGCGACTACTAATGATTTTACGGGTCCACTTTATCTATTTATACATCAAGAAGCTTAGTAGGGAACTAAGCTGGTACATGGCCCCACTCACAAATTGGTTCACTCATTGTAAAGCCTTTGCACAACATTAGATTATTTGCATGACACTACCGTATTCTCGAACTATCAAACATTAACCAAATGCATAACCGAGAAAATATATATCTTTCTTCTGGATGGGCTGAAATCCAACCCGTTAGAACATTTATTTAGTGTTATTACTTAAGATTTAAAACATTTCTAATTTTCTTTTGGTAGACATTTGATATTTTTACATTACTAAGATTCTTTCTCATTATAAAAACTCAAAGAAATGTGTTTAAAAGAATTTTTAGTAAAGGTCGGTTTTTTGCATTCTTACAAAAAGACAAAGTGGACTTATTATGCTATCCAAGGTGTAAAATAGCTATTGTGTCTATATTTATTTTTGCTGTGACTCATCATTTTTCCCGGAATATCTTATATCGGTGTTCTGTGAAAAATGTGTTCATATAAACCCTCATTTCTAGAAAAGGTGAATATTTATTTTGATAGCCAATAGGAGACAGCCAACAGAAACTATGGTCAGTGTAAGAGATGTTGTTGGTTCTAGAATGCTCTATGAAGTATTTGGTGATAATCCATGGAGACAATGTTTGCATGTATGGTTACAATGTTAAATCTATTACATCTTGCATAGTTATATGTACAACATACAAACAGCATTCCTTGGTTCGTGGTATTCAAACTACATAATTATAATAATAATATGGTGCCAGTAGTGGATTGACCTTGGTAAAGATCCATTAATATCGGCTTGGTGCCCGACGCTTAACTGGACCAGCTACTGTGAGAAGGCTCTTATAGAAACTCATAGTAGTGCCTGCTGCCTTGTGGGTTAGGTTGATGTTTCAACCAAAGGCTAATGGAGTTAGCCTTACACAAAACCTACTGCCTTGTAGCATTGGAAAATGATTAAGGCTATGGGAGAAAACCCTATACAAATCACCGCTCATACCCATGATGAATACACAAACAGAAAGAAACCCCTACGGCGCCGAGCAGACAGGAACAGCCTGTCAACTCTTGCTCGGCAGCTCACCTGTGCCACCCTAGGCAGGGAGCGGTCGTCAACCTGTTACCGAAACAACTAATCACAATGAGAAAAGGAGAGGATGGACACGAATAAACAACATCAATGCAATGGAATGCTACTACCAAAGTCAACCAGAGAAGAGAGGATACATGAATAGGACGCATCAGATATGGAAAGATCGAAGATTGTTTAGCACAACAGATCAAAGGATAGCAGATCAAGTCAGAGTCATCAAAAGAAACGGACTGATGTCCGACTTGGAGATGAAAGAGATAAGACAGAGAATAACAACTACACCAACAAACGCTCTGATTCAGAACAATGTAAGTGAACATATTGATGCAGTTGAAGAAGTAATGGAGAGCGACATTACTATGGAGATAATAGAGACGCCAATTGAAAGACCAACAGCAAATGAGGAACAGAGAGAGATAATCAATCGCCTCAAAGACATCATTGAGGGACTTAAGCAAAAGCGAAATATGCCAAAATTAAAGAAGATACCGAAAGATAAGATCAGGAAGAAAACAGGAATGATCAATCAGGCAATCGGGTTTATTGACACCACTGATATTGGAGGTACAAACGACTTGATATATGCAGGAGCATGGCTGGTATAGGAAAGATTACAGAAAGGGCAGAAAACCGGTGGCAGGAGAACCCAAATCCCGGCATGGAAAATGAGACTAGAAAGAAAACTAGCAAAGATCTAGCAAAGATGAATAACATCAAAGAAGTTAGGCAATACATCACAAGAGAAATAGAGCAAGGTTATTGGCTGGAGAAAAAAGGAATAGATTGAGTGATTGAGGAACTTAAACAGAGAGTGACATCCACAGCTGCAAAAATTAAGAGATATTCTGACAGAGTGAATCAGTTTCATCCAAACCATTTATTTGAAACAGACCAGAACCGATTCTACCAAAGCCTAGAAGGTGAACAACAGAAACAGATACCACCGCCTGAGCCCAATGCTGCTCTGGAGTTCTGGAGTAACATATGGGCACAGCGGCACACTCATAAAGAAGATGCCAAATGGATAAAGTAGACTGAACATGACTACAAAGATTTAGAGAAACAAACTGGTATGGAGATCAATGTTGTGGGACTAAAAAGAACCCTTGGAAGATTGTCACCATGGAAAGCAGCTGGACCGGATGGAGTACCGGGCTACTGGGTCAAGAACTTCACAGCTCTTCACACAAGAATTGTGAATCAGATGAATGAGATTATCAAGAGAGGCACTCCGACATCATGGATGACAACAGGAAGAACGGTGCTAATACCTAAAGATGCAAGCAAAGGCAACATACCATCAAACTATAGACCGATTACCTGCTTGCCAATAATGTACAAAGTACTGACTGCAATGATCTCGGACAGCATTTATGAACACCTGAAGAGAAATGAACTACTACCATGGGAACAGAAGGGCTGCGGTAGAAAAAGTCGTGGAACTAAAGATCAATTGATAATAGACAAGTGTGTTATGAAAGACAGTAAGGCAAGAAAAACCAACTCGGTGATGGGATGGATTGACTACAGAAAAGCGTATGATATGGTTCCCCACTCATGGATAATCAAAGTAATGGATATGTTAGGGATCTCAGAAAACATCAAGAGGTCCATGACAGCAGGTATGAAACAATGGAAAATAGAGCTAGAAAGTGGAGGGAAATAACTAGGAAAAGTATCAATCAGCCGAGGTATCTTTCAGGGGGACAGTCTTTCTCCTTTGATGTTTGTGATGTCAATGATACCACTCACAACTGTACTGCACAAAGTTAAACCAGCGTACCATCTCAAAGACAAACGTGCAGTTAACCATCTACTGTATATGGACGACCTGAAACTGTATGAGAAGAACAAGAATGAGATTGAGACACTGATACACACAGTGAGAATCTTCAGTGATGACATTGGTATAGAGTTTGGATTAGATAAGTGCGCTACCATCACCATGATAAGAGGGAAATTAACTGGCAGAGGAAATATCATGCTACCAAATGAAACAGAAATTCATGAACTAGAAGATAATGAAAGCTACAAATATTTAAGAGTTATGGAGGCAGATGACATAAAACAATCTGAAATGAAAGCTAAGATCAGGAAGGAATACATTCACAGCCTTATGAAAGAGCTGAAATCAAAGCTGACTGCTGGAAATCTCATTACCGCTATCAATACATGGGCTGTGTCCTTGTACAGATACGGAGCAGGGATTATTCAGTGGACGAAGGCAGAGTTACAGCAACTGGACAGAAGGACGTGGAAACTGATGACAATGCATAAAGGTCTTTATTCAAGATCTGATGTAGATAGAGTATATGTTGAAAGAGACCAAAAAGGAAGAGGCCTAATGAGTGTTGAGGAAACTGTGAATTACGAAAGTCACAGTCTGAAAAAGTACACAGAAGGCAGCCCAGTCGAATTTATAAAAACAGCAGGTAAGATCATAAATACCAACAGTGAAGATGAACGACAAGAGTATAGAAATCATCAGAAAACTGAACGAAAGCAAAACTGGAATGATAAACCAATGGACGGACAACATCTAAGACAGACAGAAGATCAAGCTGCAAAGGAGACATGGCAATGGATGAAGAGGGGATGTCTCAAACGAGAGACTGAAAGCCTGATCATTGCTGCCCAGGATCAAGCATTAAGAACCAACTATAGGAAGGCCAAGATAGAAAAGTCAACAAACGATCCGAAATGCAGATTGTGCAAGCAAAAAGATGAAACAGTGTCCCACATAGTCAGCAAATGCAGTAAGATTGCACAGACAGAATATAAAGAGCGGCTTGCCTTTCACAGAGAGAAAGTCAAGCTGCTATGGGACTTCAATGTGCAGACAAACAAGGTTATTGGAGCTAGAAGACCAGAACTTATACTAATAAATAAAGAAACCAAACAGTGCCAGGTCATAGACATAGCAATACCTGGAGACACAAGAGTAGTACAGAAGGAAGATGAGAAGATTGGTAAATACAAAGAGCTTGGGTTTGAGATAAACAGACTGTGGAAGGTGAAGACCGAAGTGATAGCAATAGTAATTGTTGCACTCGGAACAATATCAATGAGGCATGTAGCATACTTGGCGGAGGTGGGAGTGAACATGTCTTTTGAGGCTATACAGAAGACGGCCATCTTAGGAACAGTTCACATTTTGAGGAAGGTCCTCTCTTAGTGGAGTTGAGGAAGATGTTGGATCCTTTGGCCTTTTGTTAAGACCCGGACTCAACATGGACTACAACCAGTCACCAACCACCACACGACTGTGAAGAAAAACTTTTGCAATAATAATAATAATACTTATGAATGTCAGGTAGACTGTTTGTCACCTACTTATCAGTATTATGGTAACTGAATAAATGTTGGATAGTTTATCTCCTATTTCAGGCTGATTCAACTGTGTGACAACAGTAGTATTGTCAATAGCAAAGTCTGGCTTTACATAAGGTGAGGTCTAGAACAAGCAAGTATATATATACAGTATATACAGTATATATACAGTATATATACTGTATATATACTAGATATATATACAGTGTATATACACAGTATATATGTATATAAAAATTTGTTTCTTCACCCGGATACCCCGTATGGGTGGTAAATTCTGCTCTAACTCGGGTCTCCTACCAGAGACTTGGGAGTTTGAGCACTCGCCTCAAGATCTTAGTTGTTCCCAATAGCGCACTTTTCTCCAACTCACCTGAGTTGACTGCTGTTGGTATTTGGGCAAGCCACATTTTATGCGCCGGTGTTATTGCGCCCAGTGCCCTAATGACTACTGAGATTACAGTTGTTCTTACATTTCAGCATTTTTCAATCTCTTCTCCAAGAGGGAGATGTTTCTCTCTCTTTGCTTTTTCTTTGCTGGCTATTTTTTTAGTCATTGGGTACTGCTATATCTCTTATAGTAGCCCTCTTGTTCTCCTTGTCTACCATCACTATATCTGGTTGGTTTGCTAGGACATGCTTGTCAGTTCAGATGTAGAAGTCCCAGAGGATCTTAGCGCGGTCATTTCCATTGACCCTACCAGGAGCTTCCCACCAGTGTTGTGGCTTATTAAGGCCATATTTGTCACATAGACTTCTATACACAACACCTGTGACATGATTATGCTGCTCAGTGTATGCGTTTCTTGCTAGCTGCTTGCATTCACTGACGATGTGTTGGATGGTCTCAGGTGCATCTTTGCACAGTCTGCATCTACGATCGTCCTTAGTGTGATAGATTTTCGTTTGGAGTTGCCTTGTTGGGAGCACTTGCTCCTGGGCTGCCATGATTAGCGATTCTGTATTGGCTGTTAGGTTTCCTTTGTTCAGCCACATATATGTCTGGTGAAGATCGCCAACCTTAGATATATGTTGGTGGTAAGCACCATGAAGAGGTTTCGTGTGCCAGTCAACTTTCTCATCATCAGGGCATAGGTCCGTTTTAAGAGTAGCCGTTTGAAATTCAGCTAGCAACTTATCTGAAGTGGCCATGAAGGCTGCATATGCTTTGATGCTTTGCTCCTCCTCTTTCACGGTCTGCTGTACACTTTTGAGTTTCCTACCGCCATCTTTCCTATCCAGATACAATCTAGTAGTATCAGATTTTGGGTGGAGTGCTCCATGCATGGTCAGCAGTTTACGAGTTGCTATATCTGTTTCTTCGAAGGCTTCCTCAGTCCACTTTATTATGCCTGTTGGATATTTTATTACTGGCAGTGCATAGGTATTTATTGCCATGATTTGGTTCTTGGCCTTGAACTGGCTCCGTAAGACCTGCCGAAGGCTTTTCCTGTATTCGGTAATGACTTTGTGACGTACTTCGGCTTCGTGGTTGATGTTGTTTTGCATAATCCCCAAGTACTTGTACCTTTCTTCTATATATTTGATAGTACCATTTGGCATTCTTTGGCATTCTGTGAGCATAGAATGGCCTTTCTTAAGAATTAGCCTTCCACATTTCTCAATACCGAAGTTCATTCCGATGTCTTTGCTGTATACCTGAGTGAGGTGTATAAGCGAATCAATGTCCATTTCTTTGTTAGCGTACAGCTTGATGTCATCCATGTAGAAGAGGTGTTTTATCTTGGTGCCACTCTTAAACTGGTACCCATATTGAGTCTCCTCCAGCATATTGCCCAGAGGGTTTAGGCATATGCAGAAGAGCAGCGGTGATAAGGAGTCACCTTGATAGATGCCTCGCTTTATTTTTACACTCGCCAGCTTTTTTGCGATTAATCTCCAGTTTCATATATATATATATATATATATATATATATATATATATATATATATATATATATATATACATATATATATGTATATATATGCATATATATACATATATATACATATATATATATGCATATATATATATATATATATATATATATATATATGTATATATATACACATATACATGTATTTATATACATATATATACATATATATATATCTATATATACATATATATATATATATATATATATATATATATATATATATAATTCTCTGATGATTGCTCCCTCAGAGCATGCAACTATTTGTAATAAAAGAGTTTTAACCATAGGTTTCAAACTTTCGTTTCTGTATATATATAAATATATATACATATATATACAGTATATATATGTATATATATAAATATATATACATATATATACAGTATATATACATATATATACAGTATTTATATATACAGTATATATACAGTATTTATATGCAGTTTATATACAGTATATATACAATTTATATACAATATATATATATGTAAATATATGTATATTTCTCATTTTTGTCTATCATTTGTCTGTCCAGTTGTCACATTGAAGTTTTAGCAACGGAAAATCACCTGCGTAGTAGATTTGAACTCACGACATTCAAAAAACAAGTCGACAATCAAGCGTTTGTAACCACAAGGGTAAGCCGTTCTTATCACCTTCATCTCTCTTGCTGTGTACTTTATATGCTTTTTGCGATTGCACATGCTGAATGTGCACTTTTAATTATATGACATGCCATCGGGTTACGATGGCCCGGTATGCGATTTTTTTCTTCGTGCTATCTGAAACACGATGTTTATTGTACTCCCTATATGACATTTTTTGCCATACCATATTAACTAAATTTCATTTCAAAACTCAAATATATATATTTTTTATAGTTATATATATGCTAGGCAACTGTTTCACAAAAGAAAATCCAGCAAACCACCAAAGAGCTAGGAAAAATGCAAAATATTTTAACACCCACCTACTTGAAGGGGAACATATATTTATTTTTGCAATAAAATTTCTCAAAACAATTTAAAAATTCTGGAGATATTTTTTCTGAAAATAATTAAATTTTTACCCATGCCGTCACAGCCTTAATACAAGAAATCAAAATATATCATAATGACAAAACTTTAAAAGTGCTGCTAGTGAAATGTTTCAAATATTTTCAATAGTGACTTGAAGCAGCAAGTGTTGGTACCAAGTTCAATCAATCTCTCAAGATTAAATTAATATTTACGTGTTTTGCGTCTTTCTATTTCTATCACCAAAGCAAATACATATGCAAAGCTTTGCTATGGTGACCGAGGAGTCGGGCTATGGCTCTGATTACATCGCTTTACTAAAACCGTTGATGAAAATAATTTTATACTTGTTTTGTAACTGCAGATGATTTTTGTCCAGACGATAGCATTTATCTTGTTGCAAGATTTGAACCTAATATCAAATTGTTCCAACAAAATATTCAAAAGATTTATCTCAGCTATGGATTCTCTGAGCTAGTAGCTAGTGGCAATAACCTCTTAAAATCACAGGTTTTTGCTTGCTGCAGTGAACTTACTAACAGATGCTCTTATTATAAGTACATTTGACCAGCTGGCTGAAGTATAGCTTTATGCCACTCACACTGACACTCTTCCTTGCGCTTGACAAACCGTCTTTTATAAGCAGACGTTGGACTGGTGCTTAGTTAGGGATGAGCCTTGAAGGGTTATTTCTTGTTTCGTTACTTTGTACAAAGCAACGAAGTTTACTTGAATAATGTTCAAGTATACCATACCGCTTAACTACTTGTTCCTACTAAACTTTGTCAACTGAATTGGTTTTAAGAAACCGATAGCTAGGTTTCATTTTATTCTTTTTTCTACCTTTTATCTCTTCTATCCTTTTCTTCTCTGAGAGAACAATAATACATTTCAACTTTTGATAGTGCCACAGGCCATATCTTATGTATATGCATGTACCTTTATTTTGTAGTTTTTCTGTTGTATTCTATATTTATAAATTACACAAATGCACATTGTTCAACATTTTAGTCTTGACGGTGTCACAGTTGTAACAAAATAAAAACTGATAGATCAATTAGTGACGATCTTTCAAGACCCAGTTTTAATACTAATTTTATTACCTGCTATTTTGGAGTTTTCAATAATTCTAAAATTTACCAATTAACGTACTAACAGACAAGGCTGTAATTGAAAAAATGTTTCTAGCCAACTAGAAAATTGCTAGTTAAATGGTTATCTTTAGGATTGTTTAGTCTGACAGAGGTGAGCCTTTTCGCTGAGATATATTTTTAGTTGTAATGTGATAGTTGCCAGAGTTTATAACTATTAAAGTAGATCCTTCTACCCCTTAATATCAGTACAATATAAATAGCGTATGCAGGCATTAAGCAAACACATAGACAACCGATCGTGGAAAAGCACATATGCTAGTTTCTTATCTGCCTTATATAAACAGTCTCAACATACATAGCTATTTATCAGCTACAGCTGACACTCTCTGGTACATACAAGAGTTTTATCACTTTTAAACACTAAAATTGTGCTGCCTTTACATATTAGTAGTAATCAACATTTCTTACTAGAGTTACTTTGCACATAAATAGCAATTATGACATAAATGGCTCTCATAAATAGACTCGCTAAATAGACTCAACATAAATAGCTATTTATCAAATACAGCTGACACTCTTTGAAACATACAATAGTCATATCATTGTTGAACCCTAAAAATGGGCTGCCATTAATTATTGGTAGTATTCAAAATTTATTACTGAAGTCTCTTTTGTTAACAACAGGTAAATGCTTGTTCACACAACATCACTATACGTCAGTGGTAATCAGACCCTACTTCGGTGATTGTCTATAATAATGATGTTCAGACCATTACAAACCCATCTGCTTTCACATCATCAAATACTCTGTGACGTACTGTTCTCATTTTACGTTGCGGTCAAATGATGATTTAACATGTTACCATGGCAACCTTAACTGAACTCCTTAAAAGTCAGGGGCAAAAACCAATTCAAGGTTGAACGCCATTCCCTGAGATTTGAACTTCTTTCTAAACTGTTATTTTAAATCATTAGTCTTATTTTTTCTAAACCATTAGACTTTAATGGTTTAGTTATTCATGCTAATCAAGTAGCAATTAATGTAAGATAATACAACATGTGTTTAGATATATTCAAACTACCCAAAATTGAGGTTCTCTTCTGAGAGTGACAAACTGCTTTTATTTTACACAATAACTGCTTATTTACTGTAGTATCTATGCAATTATGTTAACCATGTTTTGATGAAGAACATAGTTAACAGCTTAACATGTTAAGCTTAACAGATTAACATGGTAGAAGCTGCAGACAAAGTATGTTTTACTGAATTCTTTACTAGTGAGGATATGGAATGGTTGACGGTATTTTTTTATTCAGTCTAAAATAAAATAGCGAATGACTACATCTTCATTAGAACAATGAACAAGCAAAATAGCCACCAAAAATAATTATATTAATAAAGAAAACTTATCTTTAGTAATTTTCACTCTAAAGTTGCATAAAATTTTAATAAATGTTAAAGGAAAGTATAAGTAAGGAAAGTATATTAATTTAAAGGAAAGTATTAAAGGAATTACATGTTAAAGGAAAGTATAAGTATGTCTCTGTAATCTGCAACAGTTTGAAGTGGCATCACAGCTAAGATAGTTCAAGATTAAAATTAACGAAACTTTATCACGGTTAAAACATGGTATTTTTGCAAAAGTATAATTATGACATGTATAGCTGCAATGAAACCGATAGAATAGAAACTCAATATGAATGCGATAGCTTATATCAACATTGAAAACGATAACAGCTGGCGAAGTTATTTTACACATATTTTTCTTCTGAGCATTTTAATACAGTCAAGTTTTGTTGATTTTAGTCTCGAAATATTCTGGCAGACTGACAGACAAATTTTGCTTAGCCTTATGTTTAAAAAGGAGCTTAAAGATAACTTTTACATATTTCAAGTAGTTTATTGCTTTATAACAAAAAGTCTTTTCTCAACGCTTCGAAAGAACAAAAGTGTGCTTTTATTGATTCTAAAGTAAGTCAAACTAGAAATAATCTTGGTAAAATATTTTAATAATTTCAGACTCAACTTGGCTTGAGTTTAAGTTTCATATTCATAAATATAAAACCTGAACTCAACCTGTTTAAATGTGTTTGAACATGTGTTCTGATACCAGATTATGGTGAGTATGATTATATGAATAGACTCAATGTGTCTACATGAATAAGCTTTTGAGCACTGCAGACACGTGTGATGGAGTTGTTAGGCTGATTTTATTGCAGTTTGATTTTTCTCTGTAAGCCAAGACTAACATGTTTGCATTCTCAGAATGTTTTTAAGTTATTTTATTTCATCCTAGCAAGTGTTGGTATACTAATTATTTTCTAAAAGTGCTTTGATCAGCTGTATACGCGTATATGAGGAAGTGCGCAGGTTTAGAGTTCAACCAAGCAAGTTTACTCCAAATGTGTTTATGGTAAACATTTTATTTGTAGAATAATCATAGAGTAGTTATAAAAATAACCTATTCTTTTTCTATCTGTTCTCATCTATCTTCTTCAGTCAATTCTTCTTTTTCACTGCAATCCAAAAACAGATATCTATCACTCATATTTATATATATAATAAATGCACATATACATATACATATACATATACATATACATATACATATATAAACACTGTGTCCACAACGTCCTAAACATAAACACAACATCCTAGACATACATGTACATGTATATTCATGCAAATGTATATTATGCATTGTTACGCATTATATATATACATATGTATACTTATATATATACAAATATATATAAATATACAATTATATATACATATACAAATATATATACATCTACAAATATATATACATATATACATATATACATATAC
Source organism: Watersipora subatra (assembly GCF_963576615.1). NCBI lineage: Eukaryota > Metazoa > Bryozoa > Gymnolaemata > Cheilostomatida > Watersiporidae > Watersipora > Watersipora subatra. The sequence goes on from NC_088713.1 coordinate 46,570,381, forward strand.
ATATGTATACATGAATTTATATATGTATGTATATACATACATATATACATTCATATATGGACACATATAAATAAATACATATACATGTATATTTGTACCTATATATACCATAATATATAATTTAATTATATGCATTTTATACAATTATATATGTATATAATATATATATAATATATATATATATATATATATATATATATATATATATATATATATATATATATACATGCTACAGACAGTACTGTTTCGGCTATTGAAGCCTCATCGGTGCAGCTCAGAGCTTAGGCAAGAGACACAAGTCCCATTACCAATGAGAGTTGACTTCCTGCCATATATATATATAATATATATATTATAATATATTATATATATCTATATATATATCTATATATATATATTTATATCTATATATAGATATATAGATCTATATATATATATAGATATATATATCTATATATATATATAGATATATATATATCTATATATATATATATATATATATATGTGGCAGGAAGTCAACTCTCATTGGTAATGGGATTTGTGTCTCTTGCCTAAACTCTGAGCTGCACTGATGAGTCTTCAATAGCCGAAACAGTTCTGTCTGTAGCATGTTTATATATATATATATATATATATATATATATATATATATATATATATATATATATATATATATATATATATATATATATATATATATATATATGAGGAGTTCATTTCCAAAACCAGTTATTTCCATTTTTGGCACTTTTTGATTTTTTAATCTTAAATTATACTCTAATAATATGAGTACATTGTTCAATGGATTTTTTGTTCCTAAACCAGTTTTTTCTCATACATTGCACCCACTAAAATCTTTGTTTTGTTCCAAAACCAGTTATTTCCTATTGGGTTTCATTCCAAAAGCAGTTATTTTTGTGCTTGCTTTTCAATTGGTTGTTGTAAAACTAGGTCAGCTTTTTGATTCGTTGACTTAGTTTTGTAAGCTATCTCTCCACTTCCTGTGCTTTCATGATGGTTGCATCTTCAACAAGTAATTCTACTGTAGCAACATTAAATGAATTTTTGGAAGAACCTGTGCAAATAACGCGACCTGGTAAAAGTAAAAAGAACTAAGAAAATGTAGAAGGTAATTAATTTAAACCTTTTTACTGTTAAATTGGCTTGAAACCAAAATTGAACTAAATCGCAGAAAGCAAAGAAAAATGAAACAATCACATCAAACACAATGCATGTTTGTGTTTAGTACTAAAGTTAACTAGTGCTAGTAGTAGTAATCTACTACTATTTTTGCTGTTAACTCTTTCGCAAGCCGATGTATCGACTTGCACAGTAAAATAAGTACAGACCATAAGTCGATGGATTGCCTTATCAATAAGGTGTAACTTTTCTTTTCATTACAAGACCCAAACATTAACTAGGCTAATCAAATGATGTCTTAAACAACCTTACTGCCAATCACGTGCAACCAATAAAAAAATTTTGGCTTAACAATTTCATTTTTAATTATTTTTCAAAACGGCAAAACCAAATCGTTATTTTCATAGATATAAAAAAGACACCCCGTTTGTTCAATGCAAAAAAAGTTGCGAGTGTGAGATTTACTAAATAATTTTATACATATCTTGTAGAGAATTTATTTCTAAGTAAGATGCATTTTACGGTAAAACGATATACAGTATGTTTTTATTTTTTGAGATATTATTGTATATAACATGTTGGTTCACCGCTTGTAACTAGTCCGCATTAATGATTAGTTTACCTAAAACTGTGGTTAATGTCAGACTATTATCTAAGACTTATTGTTTAAATCACTGGTTGCTGATTCTTTCATGTCAAAAGCAGTTAATTCTGGAAATAACTGCTTTTGAAAAAAAATGCAGAAATCTGTTGGCTGTTTACCATGCTTCTTGACAAAATTGTTGAACAAAAAAAAGTATAAGCTTGCTTTGTCATTTGTCTTGAGAATTAGCTAAAAACTATGCCAATTATATTGAACAATATTGAGTATACAAACTTTTCTTGTTTGTGAAAAATGCTAAAATCGGAAATAACTGGTTTTTGAAATGAACTCCTCATATATATATATATATATATATATATATATATATATATATATATATATATATATATATATATATATATATATATATATATATATATATAAACGCGTATGTGTATATATAAATACATACATCATATGCATGTGTCTGTTATTATAACATACATACATAAAGGTTTTTGCACAGAAATTCTATGTTAAATTAAAACACACAATCTTTACCATTCAAGCTTTTAACTGTTGTATTCCAGGACAAATAATTTGTGTAGCTTTAATAAATTTAAAGAAAAAATAAAACAACTGTAAACATATTCAAATTTAAAATAATATGCAAGTAATGGTAAGATAAAGTCTGTTTTAATACAATGAAAAATTATTTGATAAACATAAAACAACCATAAAAGGGTTTAATGTAAATGGTAAATAATTAACAAGTAATAGCTAAATTAAGTCTGTTTTTCTACGATTACAATAAAAGATGAAGCGGTAATGATACAATTAATACAAACTAAAGTAATAAAAAATAAAAACCATTTACATGGTGAATTAGTAACAACAATGGGTACATAGAAGTGTGTGTATAAAACAGGTTATTGCAGCAGAAGCTATCCATCAAAATTTTAAATACAACAATGCTCTAAATGCAAAAATACTTGAATTCTACATAGGACAGACAAAAAAATAAGATATAGGAAAAACGCGAAGATATTACTAAAGCAATGTAGTCCACGTGGGTATTTCACCTGAACAGATGAAGAGAAAGTGAAGAAGCAGTTGTTATTGTATATTGTGTTATTTTCGATAACACAATATACAACTGTTTGTGTGAAAAGCTTTTAGTCTTCAAAGATGTTCATCGGCTGATCTCAGGAACAGTTTCAAGTAAAACTGGAAATGAAGAAATGTAAATTGAAACAGCATATTCGAAATGACAACTGAAACAAAAAATATGAGGCTCTTTTTTAAAATATTTAAAAGGGTATATTAATATGTTAGTTGCACTACCCAGACTTTTTTATTACTCGGCGTCGCCCGGGTAATACAAAGGTCTTTGGACAGAAAATTGATTTGTATTTAACATATAACAACATTTGTCATTTCAACTTTCAAACTACATGTAATGAGAAAAGTGTTAGTTGAAACAACTTAATAGAGAATAAAAACAACTGTAAAGGTTTTCAAACTTTGTCAAACAACTGTAACTTTCAAACTTCATATCATGAAGAAAATGTTTTGTGCCGGACAGCTAAATTAAAAATAAATACAACAACTGTAAAAGTTTTCAAACAACTGTAAGCTTAAAATTTCATAACTCTAAAGAAGTGTTGCGGTGAAATAACTAAAAATTGAAAGTTTAAAGGTGTTTAAATGTAAATGTGAACTCATTAGTGAGTAATGGCTAAATATAGTCTATTTTGCTATGATTACAATCAAAAATATTTGGTTCACAATTATATGGTTTTAGTTTGTTTCAAAGTTGGCATGCGAAAAGTGGCACACAAAAATATCGTAGGCTATAGACATACATAAAGAGGTATAAAAAACTATAGTTATTATCTAATGCAATCACCTCCTGGTAAAAATCATCATCGTTAAAAATAGTATCAAAATACTATGTCAATCTTGGTAACTATAGGTAGCTACAATAACTTAGTGCATTTGTGGTTATGATCTGCAAGATATAACATTGCAATGTACTGAGTGGAACGTTCTTACCTTTGAGACAGACGGGCAACCTACACAATGAATTTACCTTAAATGAATTTATTTTACTAAATACATACTTGAAGGGAGATCTAGTATGTATTTTAGTGAACTTCAAAAGTTTAACAGAATGTTTATCATTTACTTTAGCAAATTGTGTTTATTATAACAGATACAGGATATAATGAATAACGGATACGGATAACTCGCCATGGCAAATTCAGTAATGTGTGTCTTTTAATAACTTATATAATAAGTACAGTAATCACCAAATGTCAAGTTTGAGATAAAATATTGTTGATTTCGTCGGCGGAACAAATTTACCCTAATGAAAAAAAAAATGACAAATCTGTGCTCTCATCTAATGCTATGCTGAAATAAACAAACATCTTAATCTGGGCTTTCAATAGACGCTCAATGTCCTTACTCAGATTTTCCACTCTTCTTGCAATGGCGTTTCTTGACAGAGCAATACTTTCTACATTGCTTTTCCTATCACGGCAGAATTCATCCACAAACACTGCCAGTGCCTAAAAATAATAAAGCAAGATTAAAATAAAAGTAATTGATAGTTACTGAAATATAACAACAACGACAATGGCAAACCCCACAAACCTTTGTTGAAATTTTTATTTTAGTTTCAGGTATATCAGGCTATAAAAGGAGTTATAACTTGCTTCTGTCTTTTAAGGTCACAACTTCACGCCTATAGTTGTTTTATGCAACTCTTGACTGACATAAAATTATAAAAAGTCTTTATTTTCAGAAAACCTAGCCGAGGGCCAGGTGCGGCCCCAGGGTCTCCTGCTGGACATGCCTGGTGTAGACCAAAAGCTCTAGCGCTAACAACCTACAGTACATCTAACCTCTTAAATTCTAACCCTAGGTCTTTTACACAGGGAAAGACAAATATATGTTTTATTATAGTAAAGATAGCACTGCCTTTTGCCATTAGCATAAACTGCATAAGCATAACTGCTTAGACCAACATATTTTTTCAATGTTTTTTAGAGTTGCGTTTTCTTTACAGTCACGGCTTTGTTCCGATTACAATAGTCCTGCTGGTCACCTGAGTTTAAGCAATCGTTTTTACATACGGGCATGTATGGTACTTTTGCTATAGCTTCACCCTAAAACAGAAGTCAAAAACTTGACAAAAATCTTTGTAATTACGAGACTTTACCGATAAATCCTTTATTGTAATATTACAGCCAGCTAATTGTTATGCAGTTTTTTAAAAGGTTGACTTGCAACAAAATTCAACTTACATATATGTGGTATCAAAGGGTTTACCATGGTCCATTCTGCTGTGTTATGGGTGTAAGATATGTGGAAACGTGATTACAAGCTCTTAATAGCTCAAAAACAAACAGTTGAGCGTAGCCATCACAAAAATGGTGTAGGTTAAAATCCCTTATTTCGGTGACATACTCAACTCGACGTGGTTATTGTTTTGAGACGCAATGTTATTGTGTGAAATGAAATGCCATTAAAAGCTCAATATAAAGCGTTTCGTAGCACTAGTTTATGACAAGCACTTTGGGTTCTACCAGAAAGCTCTCATCAATTATAGAAGCTTGCTACTGTACAGTTTCATTTCAGTTTGGTTCAGTCATCTAGTCGTAATTTGATCATGTGACCCATAATTCCTGCCAAATGGCGCAAACAGTTTTTGCAGCTTTTTTCGACTATCACAGATGACCAACAAGTTCCTCATTTTCATCAGAGGATGCGATGCACTCCTTCAAGCTAAGGTTAAAAAGTTAAACTAATTTTTAGTCTAGGTTTTGTGATATCAGGGCTCAAAAAGTGACAGCATTACAGTGATGATGAAACCGACGCAAAAGGATTTAGGCGACTCTCAGGGATTTACTAATTGCATTTGATTGATTTTCTGATTGAATAGGAGTTGGTGGAGATACAGCATCAGGAGTATTTATTTTCACTTGTAGTTGGTTAGCGTGGCGCTTCTACATACCTCAGTCAGTTTTCATTGTGTATAGCATAACACCCAATTTCTCAACAATAGTCTCTGCAAATCATTTTGGTTGTCCCCTGTAATTTCTAACATAAACCAATGTTCCTTGAGTGAAATATCTGCACGATTTGTCTGGGGTTGAAGTAAACGACTCTTAATTTTTTGGCTGGAGTAGAGAAAACAGATTATGAGGTGGTCTTGCGTGTAAGATTGCAGCTAAAGACGTCCAGTTTAAACTTGGGTGAGGTGAGCAGCAATATGTAGCAAGAAACAACGGTTGCGCAGTCTTTATTTCCTTTCCTCCAGCGTGGATTGTGTCTAAGCTCCTCTTGAAAGACTGAACAAACCTTTCTGTTTTACCATTAGATGCTTGATGAAATAGTGGAAAAGTCAAATGCCTGATGCCATGTGCTGTACAGAAGTTGTGGAACTTCTTGGAAATGTTTCTTGTTTTTCCACCATGTCCGGATAGTCTCAATGTTTTTCTCATCATTTGTTTTGGGCTGCTCTGTATTAGCACCAGATCCATCGCTGCCAAAACCGCTCTTCTTGGTATCATTCTTGGGCATTTTTGTTTCTCAATTATATGCGATGTCATTGTAGCTATTTTCAATCAAATTCAGTTTTACCCAGCAAGAAAAGATACACGTTGTGATTATAATGGTTTACTTCAACAGATTTGTCAATTTTTACATTAATTACCCAACAAGTTGATTGTAAATTTTATATACGTACTGTACCTATTAAAAATTGGAACCAAAATGGTATATTAACCTTAGTAACTGCAGTAACTTGCAGTAACTTTAGTGTATTTAGTGGTTATGATCTGCAACCAATCATAAGATCGCTATGTTCAGTATATACTGTAGAAAGATCTTAGGTTAGAGACAGAAGTATAACATAAAATTTGAATTTAACATGAATGAACTTAGCTAACTAAACACGCACTTATAATTTATAGTTAAGCTCAAAGCTCAAGGAAAAGTATATATTACCACTAACATACACAACAAACTTGATATCTTTTTGCTCAAACAATATCAAGCTTTTATGAAACATAAAAATGCTGAACTGAAAATGAGAGCATCGTATGTTTTTATGGCACAGTAACGGATATTTGGGGAGACCGCTGAACTTTGAGGTACAGGTTTAGCCTTCAAAGTGATAAACTTGAGATTTAAACTGCTCTTAAAATTTTTTGAAATTTAATGAGTCATTTCCAAAAAACTTTGAAATCATTAAAATTTTTTAATAATTTCCGTTGCTACTTAACTTGAATTTAAATGTCAAGTTCATGAATATAAAAGCTAAACTTCACTGAGTCTGAATGTGTGTTTTGATAATCAGGTTAGTAATATTTTAAAAATAAATCCTGATAGTATCTATATAACCTTTTCAGTAATACAGAAATGTGAGATGATGTTAAGCTGGTGTTTTTGCTGTTCGATTTTTTTTGTAAACCAAGATGAACATGTTTGCATTTTCTGAATGATTTCCAGTTATGTTTTTTAGTGCCAAAAATTGTTTGTATACTAATTATGGTGTACAACTGTTTTGATCAGCTCATTCAGCTGTATACGCAAATATTCGTGAATGAACATGCATGGAATAAGCTCAACCAAACAAATTTACTGAAAGTGATTAGTAAGGATCTTTTTATTTATAAAAACAATATGGAATAATTACCAACAAGTTATATTTTTTCTATAAGTTATCATCCTTCTTCCTTAGCCAATTCTTCTTTCCTCACTGCAATCCAAAAATATATAACTATCACTCATGTAAATATGAAAATAAATATATGTATTTAAATGCACATACACAGTGTGTATATAATAAATATATACATGAGTGTATATTTAGTGCATACATACACTTCATATAATAAATATATTATACATTTTTATTATATAAAGTTATAGTTATCAGCCATGTTTATGCGTAATATGTGATTATACATGTCATATATTTACCTTCACAATGTACATATAAACATATATATATATATACAATTATATCATATGTACATATAAGATGGTAAAGATATCATCACATATTACACATACACATGACTGATAACAATAACTTTATATAATAAATATGTATATATTTATTATATAAAGTGTATATATACAATAAATCATACACTTGTATATATTCTATATACACACTATGTATGTGCATTTAATTACATATATTATATATATATGAATATATAAATATATAAATATATATATATATAAAAATTGTTTCCTCACCCCGGATACTCAGTATGGGTGCTAAATTCTGCTCTAACTCGGGTCTCCTACCAGAGACCTGGGAGTTTGAGCACTCGCCTCAAGATCTTAGCTGTTCCCAATAGTGCACTTTTTTGCAACTCATCTGCGTTGATTGTTGTTGGTATTTGGGCAAGCCACGTTTTATGCGCCGGTGTTATATATATATATAACACCGGCGCATAAAATATATATATATACATATCTTTATTTATATATTATAATTATCTATAAATATGTTATAAATTATGATATATATATAAATATATATACATATCTATATTTATACGGACACTGAGATGTATACAAACACTGAGATATTTTTATACATATGAGGGTATGTTAAATGTGTATATTTAGATTATATGTATATATTAATTATATAGGTTGTATTGGTATATTCATTATAAATATGTGTAAATATATAACGCTCTATTAACAATAATTTCCTTTCAAACAAAAATGTTTTGTGAATTATACCATAAAATACCATAAAGTTAATTAATAGAATCAAATAGACGGTTTGACATAGCATTTAAAGTAACTTTTTTGTTAAGGATTACCAAAACATCACCATAGCGACTATTGTCAAATGATTAATGTAATAGACTCAACATTTTATATTCATACAGTTAGTATTACCAAATAAAGAAAATGAATTCTAGCAGTCATAAAACTATTATAGGCAGCAATATTGACCTTCCTGGATCAGAGAGACCTAATGGGATGTCAAAAGGTCACTTTTAACTGCATTAAATTAGCCGTTTTGTAGCTATAGTCGACAGAAAGTCAAAAATTCATATTTCTAATTTTTGCTAACAAAACTTGTTATTCTCTAACAAATTTACACAGGGCCAGTCAAATTATTTTAAATATAAAGTTTACCGCTTGAACATTGTATTAATGGTAAAATTTAGTTGGAAGAAAACTTTGGCACCAGAATAACTAGGTGAATGCATTTGGCCGAAAATCTGACCAATCCATCTGACTCAAATATAGTCAATGGTAACGCGTTGATATCTTCATATGAATTCTGGCTTTATCAAACTGGAAAGTTTGATAAAACAGTTTGCAGCAAAATCAAAATAACTTTTTAATTGCTGTACAATTTAAAAAAATTACATCAGAACAATTTCTCATCAAATAAAAAGAGTACTAAATACGAGGATGTATTTAGGCTAGATGTTTGAGCTTCCTTTTTTGTTACCGAGTAAACGAACTTACTTGTTTCTGTTCCACAGAATGAATTGTGAGACATGTTGACTGACAAAATTATAGTTTCAGGAGTTATCGGTCTATCTTTATCTCCAAAAACGACAGTCAAGTTATTTATATTTACTACAAGTAAATTATTTCCTAGTGCTCCTTCTGTTATCCTGAAAAAAGGGATCATATGTTGTTGAACCTCACTGTAATTTCATCTCTGTTCTAAGGAGTTTGTACCCATTCTACAAACAATGTGTTGGGTGTGAAAGAAAAAAGAAAAAATAGAAAATTGGTTGTACAAGCCAATAATACTACTGTTACTGCGCAGTAGTAACATTAAAAATAGTTGACTTTGCTGCTTTCGGAAGGTTCACTTATTGATGATCTTAAAAATGGCTCAGGTTTAAAAATATTTTACAGCTTGTATGATGAGCAATTTCCCTTACAGTAAATTTTCTCAAAAAAGAGTTACTTTACAGAATTTTCTACCGTATATCGTATCCTTACAACTATGCAGTAGACATATATATATAAATCTATGACTATCATATCGGTAATGGATTGATATAAAGATATACTGATGAGTATATCAGTATATATTTACACAGGTTGGTAAGTTTAAGCAATACTTTTAGTTCACAAGTAGTATTTATGCAGTTTTTGTTTATATGATATAAGTACATTGAATAAGTCATCATTTTATGATATACATACATTATGATGTACATGTATGTATATCATATCATTACTGATATGTCAAACACCCCAACTATCAACTACCGAATCGGTAAGGATATTGATATTCGTATATCTTAAAATGTCGTTTTAGACATTATGACAAGATGGACATGTTGACTTTCACAATGCCCCATAATGAAAACAAAAAGAAATTTTATATATTCTCGACATCCAGACTGACAGACAGAATGATCACTTTCAGAAATCTTGGCGCTTGGCAACAACATATTCTTATGAGTCTCTAAATTTGGCTTTCAAGCAATAAACAGAAAGATGCAATAAGGTTGTACAGATTAATTTTACAGATTATTTAACCAAATTTTGTTTAATTTTATCAAAAAGTATGGATACTGATGATACTAACTATAATTATTCAGTTTCTTTTGAGTCATCAAAGTATGCTCAAAACTGCATGAGCGTATGCTTGATGAATACGATACTAATGTACATGTAAATGTTTTTACGAGTTTTTTTAAATCGCACAAGTTTTTATAGTTTGAGCCCGAAAAACAGTGAAATACAGTTTTTTGCAGTCAAATGACAATAGCTCTGGATTGCCCAACTGTTTTATTAGTGTTTAACCAAACATCATTGTATTATGAGCATGTTTAGATATATTTGATACAAGTTTAAAAACTTCGAATAGTCAGGCAAATTGCCCAGTGTTACGTGTTGACAATGTGTTACTGTTACAATGTGCCCAGTGTTACTGAAACACATTGACAATAACAGCAGATCATTAGACAGATTGTCAAGTGTTACGCATTTACAAGAACGGCCAGGGTTCAAAAGGTTAAAATGTCTCTGTGGTTGCACACAGAAGAGAAGACAATGTCTAGGAGTATATTTATTATATATACTAGTTTCCCTGCAGCCTAGTCTGTCATGAGATATTGTTGAGTGTGCCAATAAAACACAAAGAATAATGCAAGTGCCTGCAAAACAATTTAGTAAATTTGATAGAAGGTTGATTGGTGCAGTAGTTACATTTATATATCTGCATTGGAGTTGTCATACCATATTCATAGTTGTCCCTGTTGATATCATCTACTTCCTGTTGATCAGCTATTCCAGTTTATTTAGACTCGGACTGATTGTGGTTCTTTAAACAATGCTTTCCCTAGTGATGAAATATACATCACTTGTAAATGGAGGTAGCTACTATAACCAGGCTAAGGCTTTAAAATGACTTCATTCAATTAAATTTCATTCAAGAAATTATTAATTTAATCCCCATTCTTTTGTTTATATAATCGTGTGTAAGCTGATTCAATTTAATATTTATAGGTGAAATGCCTCAATGCAATTCTCAACTTATTAGCTATCCTATTGTCAAATAATCCTTCAATTCACCCAATAAGACAAAATCAATTCTTTATTAATTTAGCGTCAAATCGACTCAAGGTAATATAAAATAAACAATAAACCACAAATAATATCTTAATTACACGCATTAGCTCACCTCCTTGATTGTTTGTATAGCAAATGTTAACTCTTTCACTGTGAAACTTTTTGCTTGTTTGGTCAAAACAACTTCAGGCCAAAAAGCTTTTGCTGTAAAATCTAAAGTTTTTGTCATACAGTTTAAATTAAAGCTTTGTGAATCAATAGAAAAATTTGGAAAAGTATCAAAATGTTTGGATAATTGATGCCATGTCTAATACTATTTGTAGTTCAGTGAAATTGGCTACAAAAAGGCTTCTGTTTTTACAGTTTGAAAAAATCACCGACTTAAATATTATATTCAATACATATATATATATATATATATATATATATATATATATATATATATATATATATATATATATATATATATATATATATATATATATATATATGTATATATATATATGTATATATATATGATATATTATAATATTTATAACATTTAATATGAAATATAGTCATCAAAAATATCTTTATATTATCATGAGTAATATTGTTTCTATTATATTTTCTTTAGTGCCTATACTTTTAGGCTTACTTTATTGCCTTATTAAAAATTAGAAACTCAAATAGTTCTCAGTGCTTTTATCTTTAAAAGTTTATTTAGGGTGACAATACTTTAAATACATAATAAAATATAGTGCATTGTAAAATAATTTAATGTGCTATAATACAATCTAATGTAATTAAATCTAACCATATACTGTAATATAACATTATTTACTTTAGTATGAACTAATGTAGTAATTTTTGTATCATTATATTCCCATTTTTATTGTGTGCATGTGCGTGTGCAAGTGTGCGCGCGTGTGCGCGTGTGCGCTTGTGCGCGAGTGTGCGCGTTTACGCGTGTGTGTGTGTGTGTGTGTGCGTGTGCGTGCGTGTGCGTGCGTGTGCGTGTGTGTGTGCGCGTGGGTGTTAGTCAGCATAACCCTTAAATACCACATGTCCTAATTTTCAAAATTTTGACATATTTCATGCAAAAATAAAGCAAAGATAGGCATATGAAGTCTACTGCTAGTATAATAAAATACATGATAACCTAATATAATTTGGTATCATGTCATATAATAAATAATGTCATTATATTAAATTGAGTTATTAAATTTTTTGTTAACACTGTTTCAAATATAATTAAATTTTACAACTTTAAAATAAATTTTCTCTAAAAAAGCAAAAAATATATAAACATTCATCGGCATCAGTCCTACTTAATTCATTCCAAAAAGTCCGAGAAAATTGCATTACTAATTTTATAGCCTAAAAATTTATATTATTTTTAGTATATTAACTAAATCATACTGAAAGATATAGTTTAGACATCACTTAGATTGTTGTTAAAATCTTCTAACTTGGCACGGTACTTCAAGGAAAAATTATTTATCTTTTGAAATAGATATTTCTTTTTATCAGCTAAAAATACTGTATAACAATTAAATGTATTTCTGCTTACTACAAACAGTAGCTAAGAACACCAACAGACATCCAAAGTTTGAACAAACTACCTTGTATAGATAGCATTTTCTGTACATTTTAAAGCTATAAAAAGCTTTCATAGCAAAAGCTAAACGTTCCTGATAATTCATTGGTTTAAGATTGGGAAAGCTTTATATCATTGTCGTTTTAAAGCATAAAACTGCTTTAATAAAAATGTGCTGCTAATATTCTAGTAACTGTAATATACTGCTTGTCACACATATTCTAAATTACTGAAAAACTCTTTTTGTAGCTGTTATGATAAACTGAAGTTTATAAAATGGGCAGGGGCACAACTTACATGACATCAACACGCTGTAGCATTTGAAATAAGCAATGTTTATTATAATATGAAACCTATACACATATACTGCATAAATTATATATCTTATACATAGATTATATATATTATAAATATAAACTGTATGTATACACCGCATAGCTCCAACAAACTGGAAGCACACGAAACTAAAAATTCCTACACTTGAGCACTCCGTCATGAATGTGCGCATAAACTAGCTGTACAAGCATGGACCTTCAGTTGAAAAAAATAAAACGATCGGTGAGATGGTTTGTAGTATCTTGACCATAATAAGAGTCTGTTTGTTTGGCTGTCTGTTTGTATGTCTATTTGATTGTCTAAGATCACGCTACGGATGTTAAGAAAGAAGAATGTACTGCATAGGAATCACACCTGGAGGCTCATAATGCACCAAAATGTGCTATCATCTGTGCCAATTAACTACCTTTCAACATCAAAAAGTGATTGTAAACATCTTAGTTAAATTTATCTCTTCTCAGCTTTCTGAAATTAAAATGATGTAGATTATTATATTATCATGTTATAATCTAAAAGAATAATACACTAAATTGACCACAAAAATTACTAAGTTGCTGCCAATTAAAATAATTATATTGTTTTTCTAATCAAGTATGAGTCAGACTTTCATTGTAATTTATTTCTATTTTCTGGTTCTATTAAACTTTCAACAGAAATCAGGCAGGCTACAGGCCAGTTACTTCACTCTCTAATTTTTGGCTAAAACACCAATAAACAATAAAGTTTGCAGTCACGAGAAAAGATTCAAGTCATCTAAATTTGACAGAATAATAAAATAATAATGCGGTTGGTTTACAGATAGTAGTGGTTAAGGATTATTATTAGGGAGTCGATGATCACATTTTAAGTTCTGCCTCATACTGTTTTTTTTTTCAAACCGGAGTTCCAGTTTATGGTTGACATCGGTCCACATCATTATATTACAGCTAGTAAGTAATACAGAAAAAACAATCGCTACATTGACCAAAATAACCACAAAAAACTAAATAAACCTAACTTTATTTGAAAGAAGGTATAATAAAAAAAACTCTTTTCAAGTTCTAAACTGACAAATAATAGACAATCTCACATTTCAGAATTTATGTAATTTAAAACAGCTGCAAAAAATCATCCCATGTAAATTTTTACTCATAGATCTTTTCAAGCAAAATCTGTGAACATTATTTGGTAACTATTTTTGGGTTAATGATGACCTTGCAAAGGTTTTGTAAACTTTATCAAACATTTTTTGGAATTTTTCTTATTATTGGCAATTTTTGTCATGTTTGACGTCATGTTTGAAGTGAGCTGACTGGCAAAATTCTTTTAGGATAAAATTGACAAAACTTTGTCATGATTAAAGCGCTAAAAAAACACGAGCAAAATGTCTTCACTAGTTGCTATCGTTGCTATAGTTGATATCGGCTGTTGTGTTCAAATTGTACCATTACGTGTCTCTATTCTGTCGCTCTTTGCAAGTATAGACATCATAATTGCACTTTCAATTGATGTGATAATGTTTTGTAATCTATTTTGGCAAAATATTTAATCTTGAAACATCCTGGCATCCAGATCACTTCAAACATCAAAAACAGTCGCAAATATTAGAGAAATGCTAACTAATGTTTTTTGATCAAATCTACTAAAATTTCTTGCGGGTTCAATTTTAGACTGGATCTTATTATGAAATGATCAGTGACTGATAGTTAATTCTATTTTTAAAAAGTGAGCCTACTTAAAATGCATGCCCAAAAATTGAATCACCAAACATTTCAGCAGCAAAAAAACAAACAGAAAAAGTATTTAATTGTCAGCATCTGTGACAAACGCTGAGTAGCGATTTATTGCTGCAGTCAACAATAATTTACAATTTGAGTTTTTAAAGTATGTTAGCTAAGTGAAAATTTTAATGACAATTCAGGTGCACATCCATTTTTGCCACCGTGTTCTAAAACTAATCAAAAGTACAAATCAGTTTGTTGTTTTTCTAAAACTGACTTTTTTATAATAAACTCCTTATTATGGGAAAAAGAATTCTCAATAAATGACAGAAGACTTCAGCATTTTTGTTGAAACATGGTTTTGTGTTAATGATTCTGTAAGCTGGTCTTTAATAACTTTTTTAAAGTAAAAACAAATGTCTCACTGTCTTTTGCTATTTTGTCTTATCTACACACAATAGCTGATGTGTTGCTTTGATTAAGTCGTCTGTCTTGTTGTAAATCATTACTATACTGTCACAAGGTATTGGTTTTCTCTCTTTTTGTAAAGAACCTCTAAATATTCACAATTTATTACTACAATGTTTTTTGTAAATGATTTTCGGCTATTTAAAAAAATACATTTAGAGTTTTTCTAATTTCTTTGTACCTTTCAGTTCATTCAGAATCTCTGACCATAAATGAAAAAGCTCCTTTCTCTCGCTTTGAGAAAAAACAAAGTAGAATTTGGATATCCCTTTGTCATGTGATCTAAAGAAGAAAAAAAGTGGTTGAAGTTGCTATTGTAATGTGTAGCAATGGAGCGTATAAAACAATTGGCAAAGGTGTGATGGTCTGAAGGCGGCCGATATTTACTCTTGTCAACCAATTATATTACATGAATTGTATGCTCAGCTGATTTGATTGAGCCACTTGGCTGCTTTATCTACAAAACAGTAAATAAGGCGTTCAAGTCAGGAATCTATATATATATATATATATATATATATTTCTCAAAGTCGGTGTGTAAGTATATGTGTAGCTGTATATTTGTATATTAACTCACGGGGTTTGCAATCACAGGTTTGTAATCCATTTATCTAACCACGAGTCTATGAAGACTTTTATGGCCCATCCCATTGCTCTTACTAAACACTATATACACTCTTTTTCTGTTTTCACATGTTAAATGACGTAATAATCAAAACTCTATTACCTCTATAGAGCACGATGCTTTTTCGTGTTTTCCTAAGCTTCCTTTTCCGGTTTTTTTGTAAAGTTCATATGAAAAAGCGCGTTCAGGGCCGATACTTTTTATGCAGACAATTGTAATATCTTGAATAGAAATTGCCTCTACATTGTTTCTCCATTCAGTCAGACAAAGACAGTCTGACATCTTATTTTTACATTTGTACCAGTATCGGGAGGTACCAGTAGCATCGTATTCAGTTTTGATAGATAGATAGCATCTGATGGAACAGTTACCTTTTATTTGTACACACTGCTATGCAGCAATTGTTATCAATAATTCAACATACTCAGGATTTTAATTTGTTGTTACAGCTTGTATTAATTGTATGATTACCAAATCATATTTGATTGTAATTGAGGCGAAACAGGCGTAATTTAGCAATTACTTGCTAATTATAATTTTCACAATTAAATTTAAACCCTTTTATGCTTGTTTAATCCTTTTTTAGTTTAATAAACCTTCACAAATAAATTTTTTCATAGAATGAAGTTTGAAAGTTACAGTTGTTTGACCAAGTATGAAAACCTTTACACTTGTTTCTATTTTTTTCCTAATTTATTTCAACTACGCAAAAAACTTATCATGATATGAAATCTGAAGGTTAGAATTGTAAATGTTGCTATATGTATAAGAAAAAGGAATTTTCTGTGAAAATGTTTTTTTTTACTTGGGCAACGCGGGGCATTCCGATAGAATGTTTATAAAAAATACCTATGACAATATCAAATGAGTCAGAACTTCCAAAATCTTTTTATAATTATTTGACTCAAACATTGAGAACATTCAGCACTTTCGGGATCAGAATCTTTCCTCGACTCACTAAGGGTCACACAAGGTCAAGTTGTAGAACTAGCAGTAGTATCATTATTTTCAGTCAAACTGGTGGACTGATCTGTATTCTGTGAAACTGTCAATAAGGTAGGAAACCAAACTAATATTATTAATAAGGGTATTTACATTTCCCATTGTATCTATCAGATTTACATCAATCACCTATAAACTATATAAAAGCTACTTCTCAGCTTTATGTTACCAAATAGAACACATACAAAGAGTAACAACACATGACTATTAGTTGTTTTTTGAACTACAAGAAGAAAATCAATTTGGGCAGTTTTTAGTCATTTTTCTTCCTAACATTTGGTTTAAGTTTCTTTGTGCTATCATAAGTTCCATTAATGGTGTACTTTTCCTCCTTGGTGTTATTCTCCAAGAAACCAACTGTTTCTTATCTTTCTACAACGTCGGATAGTCTCCATTTTGTTTCTGACTGCTTGGTTTTGGCTGCTTGGTTTTGGCTGCTCTGTGCTAGCACAAAACCCATCACTCTCAAAAACTTACTTCTTGGTATTATTTTTTGGCGTTTTTTGCTTCTCAATTATATGCAATGTCATTGTAGTTATTTTCAATCAAATTCAGTTTTACCCAGCAAGAAAAGATACATGTTGTAATTATAATAGTTTACTCCTACAACATATTTGTCAAATTTTACATTAATTACCAAACAAGTAAATTGTAAATTTTATATATGTACTGTACATATTAAAAGTTAAAACCAAAATAGAATATTAACCTTAGTAACTTGCAGTAATTTTAGTGTTTAGTGGTTATGATCTGCAATGAATCGTAACATCCCTATGTTTAGTACATACTGTATAAAGATTTTAGGTTAGAGTCAAAAGTATAACATAAAAGTTGAATTTAACATGAATGAACTCAGCTAACTAAACATGTACTTAAAGTTAATAGTTAAGCTCAAAGCTCAATTTGAATATTATATGCAGCCCAAACATGCACAACAAATTTGATATCATTTCACTCAAACAATATCAAGCTTTTATGAAATGCTGAACTGAAAAAATGAGTATCGGATGTTTTTCTAGCACAGTCACAGATATTTGGGGAGTCCGCTGTACTTCGAGGTGCAGGTTTAGACTTCAAAGTGATACACCTGAAATCTAAACTTGACTATTGAAAGTTTTTCAAATTTAAAGAGTGAAATTCCAAGAAACTTCAAAATTAACAGAAAATTCCAATCAATTTTAATTTCTATTTAACTTGAATGTCAAATTCATGAAAATAAAAGCTAAACTTCACCAACTCTAAATGTTTGTTCTGATAATCAGATGAGTAGTATATTAAGAATAAATCCTGAATGTATCTTTATAAGCTTTTGAGTAATACAGAAATGTGAAATTATGTTTTTTCCTGTTTGATTTTTTGTGTAAACCAAGAAGAACATGCTTACATTTTCCGAATGATTTCTAGTTATGTTTTTTTAGTTTCAAATGTAGTTGTACACTTTAATTAGTTGTATACTAATTATAGTGTACAAGTGTGTTGAACAGCTATATACACATGTATTCGTGAATGCACAAGTATGGAATGAGCTCAACTAAACAAACTTACTCTTACTGACAAGTAAGCATCATTTTTATTTATACAAATAATATAGAATAATTATAAAAACAATATATATGCTTCGTTTATGTGTTCTCATATATCTTCTTCAGTCAAGTCTTCTTTCCTCACTGCAATCCAAAAGTAGATAAATATTATTCATGTAAATATGAAAACAAATACATGCATTTAACTACACATCCATAGTGTATATATTGTATATATAATGTATATATAAAATATATATGTATGTATATAATAAATATAAAAACGCACTTTATATAATAAAAAATATATATATTAATATATAATATACATATTTTTTGTATAAAGTTCTATATACATTTATTATATAAAATATATGCAATATATTATAAAGTATACATATAATATAATATTATGTGTGTATATATTATAGTGTAAAGTATATACAAAATATAATATAAAGTATATATATAAGAATATATATACATATGTATATATATATATGTATATAAATATCTAAATATATACGAAAACTAAAATGTATACCTAAACTGAGAATTTTTTATACATGTGAGTTTATGTTAAATGTGTATATTTAGATAATATGTATATATTAAATACAGGTTGTATGTGTGTGTATTTTTATTATATATACTCATAAATATATAACGCTTTATTAACAATAATTTCGTTTCAAACAAATGATTTTCAAATTTTACCATAGAATACCATAAAGTTAATTAATAAAATCAAACGGATAGTTTGACACAGCATTTAAATTACTTCTTTCCTATTAAGAATAAAATATATTAGGCGAAACCATAGAGAAGCTAGAAGTAATCTTTTTAAATAAATGTTGGAGGTTGTATGGATTTGGTTCAAATAAATTAAGGTAAAAGGAGTAAACAACCATAAATATCTGTTCTTTGCTTGCATGGTTTTAAGTTGTAAATGTTGAAACATTTTCAAATTCTTTGTTGAAATAATAATCGTTTTGATAGTAAATAGTAAATGATAGGAAAATAGCAAAAAGCTCTAATAGAATCCACAAAAGAATTTGCCCAAGTTCATTTTTAATACCGTTTTCTGTAATATTACATCATTACAATATTACGAGCTATATATAACTTATTATTGTGTCTTCGGCTGACAGAATAAAGTTTTTCATAAGCCCTTTCATCCTAGTTTAATCAAGGCCCTAGTGTTTATTCTCAGCAGGTAAAACATCACCATAGCTACTATTGTCAAATGATTAGTGTAATAGACTCAACATTTTATATTCATACAGTTAGTATTACCAAATAGAGAAGATGAATGCTAGCAGTCATAAAACTATTTTAAGCAGAAATATTAATCTTCCTGGATCAGAAAGGTGTAAAAATGTCAAATGTAAAAATGTTAAAGATTTTGTTAAAAATTGGGTGTTAAAATGTGACTTTTTAACTGCAATTATCCAGCATTTTACATAGGTATATAGTCTACAGACAGTTCAAACTTCAGACTTCTAACTTTGGATAAGAAATATTTGTCAATTTCTAAAATTATATCTAGCTAGTTGAATCATTTTAAAATAATTCATTAATACTATAAATTCCCTTGTCATATAGCCCGCGGCCAAAGTGATAATGAAAAAGAACGGATACTGCCGGTTGAGAAATGCAACATTAGCAGTCAAATGGCACTGCAGTGCAATAGCATAACTGCAATGGTAGCTGTAATGGTAGCTTTAATGTACTGGATGTTTTTATGTAAAGCAAACAGCAATAATAAAAGAAAAATATTATATGTTTATATATCTTCCCTGCAACAGGAGAAATGCAATATTAGAAGTAAAATGGCAAGCTGCTGTGTAATATACATAGGCTGGGGGCTTTTTATCATTAGTAATAGCAACCAATATCAAGAAGTGATATTTATCTAGATTTACGTATTTATATCTAAAAAATTATGCTGAAATTAAAAGTCTAACAGATTTTAGCTGGTTGTCATAAAAATAGATGTATATCTATAAAAAAAGATGTGGGCGTATTACTTATTTTTGCAGATATTAAAAATGGCTTGGCATTACCGCGATATTGGGTACCGCAATATTGGGCACAGGCGCAGCATCATCAACAAAAGCTTTAGAAAAATAATAACAGTAACATATTGCATTGTCAATATATACTTCGATCTTGTAAATTCGAATGATTAGCTGTATAACTAAATATTATAATAATCTCATAAAATCGAATAATTATTCTTACAATTAAATATTGTAATAATCATATAAAATTGTTAGGAAAATAACATCGTCATTTCCTTTACTTTCCCCGCTTTGGACATCAGTTGGGATACCAAAGTACTCATTATAAGTGTCCAAAATGTCAGTTTTCTTTTAAATCGGCAAAAAACAAACGATTACGTTTCAGTACTTCTACGTTAATTACAGAAACCTCCGGCAATTGGACAATGCCATAGACTGGTGAAATGTGCACATTTTTCTCATGAAATTCGCATGACTCAATAGTTCTACTCTCTGTCACACGACCTTATCGGTGTTTCGTTGGCCAGTCTTAATTTTGATTAATATATATAGGCTTTGCAAGTTTTTATTTTGATTTTAGGCCAAATTAATCTGTCTATTTATGTATAATTCGATCAGATGGGTTAGTTTTAGGATATCGCAGAAACATTTCAAAGGCTTGGTAACATATTAAATAGGTTTATATGTGTTTTGTATCATTATTATACTTAAACGACTTTACACAAAAATGGTTAAATTTTTTGATGAGATTTTGGTACAAGGGTTTGGTCATGGCCGTTAACGGATATTTTTCGAGAGTTGTGTGCGCATATGCATTTATCGTAAATCTCCCAAACAATCGCTTCGGTCGTGTTTGGTCGTGGAATAAAATGTATAACTTCAACTTTGTGTTACCGCTAAAATGTAGTTAGGAGAAAAAGCTGGCCTTTGAAAAAAGTAGACTAATGCATCTGACATAGAGTCTGACCAATCCATCTGATTCAAGTATAGTTAATGGGGATTTAAAATGAGAGTTAATTCAAAAGGTTTACAAAAAAACAATTTTTCATACATTAAAAAAGGTGCTATATACCAAAATGTATTTATGCCAGTTATGTGTGTTTTTTGGTTTTGTTACTGAGAAAACAAACTTACCTGTTTTGGTTCCACATAATGAGTTGTCAAACCCGTTGACTGACAAAATTATAGTTTCAGGAGTTATCGGTCTATCTTTATCTCCAAAAACAACATCCATGTTATTTCTATTTACTACAAGTAAATCCTTTTCTAGTGCATCCTCTGTTATTCTAAACACAGGGATCATATGTTGTTCAATTTCACTGTAATCTCCTGTATGTTCCAAGCAGTCTATCATCAATAGAAATTTCTTTTCTCCTCCCTGCAGGAAGGTGGAGTAGTACTTGGCCATCTTTCTTGCATGAGAGCTGATTTGATTTAATATGGAGACAGGATTAATATCAGGACTTTGGAAATGCACTGCTATGGATGCAAGGAAGCAATTGCTAAAAGCATGATGGTGACAAGCTGTTGATGAACTGCACTCGTCAGACCATAACTGAGGGATTCGGCCAATTGACTTGAGCCAAACGTCAAATGTAACTGCAAAATTTGAAATCAGTTCTTAATAACTGTATGTAGTTAGGCAATGACCTAGCACCATATCAGAAAGTATATACTGTTAAACGTCTATTTGAACGCTGTGGGCTCTATTTTTCAACCCTATTTCTGTGGTGAATATAAAGGATGGCATTGTCTTTTTAAATAGCCAATCAGAATTTTGAGAAGCTAAATTTTAATTTTTTACAGGCAAAACTAATGTCGCATATATTTTGTACTCTCATTTGATCAAAGCGAATTTAATCCTTTTTGTGTGCAAAAATTGTTTTACCTTAATAATAATATAATATTGTAATATCATATAGACATAATGGTATCATAATAAAAAATTCACTTTCAACTGGTTGTAAATCTCAAAATCAATAAGCTTTGGAAAGCTGAGAAATATATTAATCAGTAAATATTTGTTGCTTGCAACTAACTTACAATAATCTTATAGCTTGTACTGAAATTTGTTTGAGCTTTTAATTTGTTATGTAATTCTAAAATTGATGGCATATTTTTACTTCACAACACTATTAAAACTTTAATATTTAACAATTTTGTGGCATTATTAATCATTGCACTCACTGATATGTTTTCTACAGTTCGCAGCCAGAACAGGACTTTTATATGCAATAGAAGATGATATGTTTTATATATATATATATTTATATTTATATATTTATATATATATTTATATATATTTATAGATCATATATATTTATTTATATTTTATATATACAATATAACATAATATGTTATATATAAGATATATATAGGATGTATATATAACAAGATGTATAAAATGATGCTTATACAAAGTCATCTCTATATGTTTGTTATGATATTTATATATAAACATATATATATATATATATATATATCATCTTCTATTAAGAACTGAAAACTTTTAACACTATTAACTATTTTAACTATAACACCGGCGCATAAAATGTGGCTTGCCCAAATACCAACAACAATCAACTCAGGTGAGTTGCAGAAAAGTGCGCTATTGGGAGCAGCTAAGATCTTGAGGCGAGTGCTCAAACTCCCAGGTCTCTGGCAGGAGACCCGAGTTAGAGCAGAATTTACCACCCATACAGGGTATCCGGGGTGAGGAAACAATTTTTTCACATATATATACATATATATATATACAAATATATACATATACATGTATATGTAAATATCATTATATATACATGTTGAAGGTTATATACATAACTTGCAACATCTCCATTCTGGTCATGGGAAAATATAAATTAATTCTGAATGAGTATGTTATTTAAATATATTATCACAAATAAAAATATAAATCAAATAAATACATAAAATATGTAAATATATGTAAATATATACCAGTAAATGTACACCAATTATGTATATACGTTATATGTTAACATAGACTAACCTGTAGCATATGTACTTTTGTCAGGAAGAAAATTAGTGCGCAAATTCCAAAGATTTGCTGAATCGTAATTGGGAAACTTTGGAGTGCAATGAAGAGAACTCTGGTCATCTATCAACATCAAATCTACAAACAATGCTTTGGGTGTTCATTGCATGAGCCTCTAGTCCAACCAAATATAAATAGCTTAAATACGGGGAACTCTGAACTATTTAAATTTCTCTTGCTTTAATGTGTGCCAAACTGAAGAAGAAAGTCATTTGATTCAATTTGTTCCCTTGTTACAGTAAATGCTTCTGTAGGGTAAACCTTTAACGTAAATCGCACTTAACGTAAAGAATTCATGTAAAGTTTTTGCATCGGGTTACGTACAAACCTTCAGTGCCAAAATTGTACAAGTTTTTTTAATACAAGAGGCCTATAGTTAGCTTTCACCTTTTGAACTCTAACGGTTGTTATTCCCGCATTGCGTAAGGTGTGTCAGAAACCTTAGCAGCCAGAATACTGGCGTTCACATGGCTCTGTTTACAAAAGCTGTTTCTAAGTCACGGCATAAACCAATCAAATTAATTTTAGAACAGGATGTTAAATCAGAAATTTACTTTCACTGTTAAGAGTTTGCAAATATCTTCATCCAATTCCTTCATTATAAGAAGAAATTTCGTCAGAACAATTTTGCGACAAAAAACCATACGACTATTTCATTGTTAAATCGTGGATGATTGTGATCGGAATGAAGAGTTTTATGATACTAACTATAATTATTCAGTTTATTTTGAGTCATGGTAGTATAAATAACATGTGCTTGATAAATATGATACTACTGTACGTTTTTTCTATGAATTTTTAAAATAGTACAAATATTTATAGCTTTAGCCCAATTAATGGTAAAATACAGTGTTTTCTGTTTGATGACATTTGCTGAGAGTTGGTCGACTTTTTTTACTAGTGTTTTATCAAATATCATTGGATCATGAGCACATCTATATATATTTGATAAGCTTTTAAAAATTTCAAATCGTCGGTCAAATTGCCCGGTCTTACTGACATGCATTGACATGAATGATAGGGGTTCAACGGGTTAACATGTCTCTCTGGTTGCACACAGAAGAGAAGGCAATGTCTAGGGGTACCTTTATTATAAATACTAGTTTCCTGGCATTTTAGTCTGTCATGAGAGATTGTTGGGTGACCCAATAAAGCACACAGAATAATGTAAATGCCTGCATTATTATTTAGTAAATCTTATAGAGGGTTGATTGGTGCACTAGTTACAGTTATATATCTGCATTGGAGTCGTCATACCATCTTCATAGTTTTCTCTGTTGATATCATCTACTTCCTGTTGATCAGCCATTCCAGTTTATTTAGACTCGGACGAATCGTGGTGCTTTAAACAATGCTTGCCCTAGTGATGAAATATACATTACTTGTAAATTGAGGTATCTACTATGAGTTGATTCAATTTGATATTCAGGTGCGAAATGCCACGATTCAACTTTTAATTCTTTAGCTATCCTATTTCTAATGAATCAGTTCAATTCACCCAAATTGACAAGATCAATTATCTATCAAATAACCTCAAATAGACTTATGGTAATATAAAACAAGCAATAAACCATAAATAATATTTTAATTACACGCATTAGCTCACCTCCTTGACTGTTTGTTTAGCAAAATTAACTCTTTCACTTGGGAACTTTTTGCTCGTTTGGTCGGAATAAATTCAGGCTGAAAAGCTTTTCTGACACATAGGCCTACTCAATATTTTTGCTACAAAATCTTAAATTTTAGTCATGGAAATTAAATTAATTTGTTTATATCAATAAAAAATTCTGAAAAAAATATCAATGCATTTAGTTAACTAAAGCCTTGTCTAATATTTTTATAGTTCAGTGAAACTTGCTAAAAAATAAAAATGTTACTGTTTTCAGTTTTATCAAATCACACACCTAAATTCTTTGATACAAAATATGATCAACAGAAGTACCTTCATATTACCAGAAATAATACTATTTATATCATAGAAATGATTTTAGTCCTGAATTTTCAGGCTTATTTCACAGATTTCTGCAAATGAAAACAATTATGTAATTATAATATTTTGAAAATTAGAAAACTCAGGTAGTTCCCAGTGCAAACAATAATAAACAATATTTTAACACATTATAATAAAATAGAATATGTTATAAAATAATTTACCATGCTTTAATACAATCTAAATACAATTAAATCTAACAATATAATGTAATATAACATCGTTTAATGTAACATAATATAGTAGTGTCTATATTCATAGGTTCCAGTTTTTATTGTGTGTGTGAGTGTATTAATCTGCATAACTCCTAAATACCACATGTGCTAAATTTCACATTTTTGAACTATTTTATTGCAAACTTCATGCACGTATTCTCTGTACCTTTTACTAGGTTGCTAAAAGAATTTGGTTTCAAACTCTTATCTGCTCCCTGGGAACCAGCTTCCTAAACACTCACCTGCAGGATAACTAATTAAGAATTGAAGATATACTAGGTATATGAAGTCTACTACTAGTATACTAAAATACAATGTAACCTAATATAATGTGGTATAACGTCACATAGGAAATAAAAATCATGATATTAAATTGAGTTATTAAATGTTTTGTTGGGCTGCTCCAAATATAATTAATTTTTAAAATTTTGAAACATATTTCTTCTAACGATGCTAAAAATTAATAAACCTTCATCAGCATTGAAACTATTTTAAATTTATTAATTTTGAAGTCTGCGAAAATTGCATTATTAGTATTATCGCTTAAAATTTAGTCTATATTTATAATTGATAATTGATATTGTATTAATTAGATAATTGATATTAATTTATAATTTATGATCTATAATCATAATTGAGTTTATATTTAGTATATAAACTCAATTATGATAAAAAATATAGTTTAGAAATCATTTAGATTGTTGTTAAATTTTTATAATTTGGTAAGATACTCCAATAAAAAGTTATTTTCATCTTTTGAAATATATAACCCTTTTTATTAGCTAATAATGCTGTATATCAATTGAATGTATTTTTACTTACTACAACCAGTAGCTAAGAACATCAACTGTGATCTAAAGTTTAAACAAACTGCTTTGTATAAATAGCGCTTTTCTTGCTTTCAAGCTATAAAAACTTTCATAGCAAAAAGTAAATGTTTCTGATGATTCATTGGTTTAGGATCAAAAAAGCTTTATAACCATGCAGTTAACAAATATGCTGAAATACTTTAACACAAATGCGCTGCTACTCTATGCATATAAATTACAAATTGGTTTTCACTTGTCTTTCTAGCTATTAAAATATAGCAGTAAAAATTCATATCACAAAATATTTATCTAGGCACTTCCTGTTCACAAGAAGACAAGGTAACCCATAGCTAAACATAATGCAACTGACTCATTGAGTGATATGCATCATTATCTGGATAATGTACCCATAGCGACCCTGCAATACGGCGCAATATCTTCAAAGCTTGGTCTCATGGTTAGTATTAATAAGTTTAGCACTACAGATATTAGCACACTCAAATTAGCCTATGGCCACTATATTACTGGCAGCTTTTCTTCACATGTATTATGGACCATTGTCTTCATTGACCAAATTTACTGATTCTTATCATGAAACAATTTGCTTTGAAAACAAAGTAAATCTCTAGCATCACCTGCCCTATTGCTAGTCTACATGTATATACATAGATTTCAGTGTCTGTCTTTATGTTACACCCTGTGTCCAGTTATAGCAATTAAAATCTATCAATGAAAACTTGCATGGTACTAAATTTGATCTCAGATTTTCTAATCTAGAGGTGGCAAAATTAACCATTAACCTTCACAAAATACTATGAGATCATTGGGTAACTAACTAGTCATTACATTACTTAAAATTCTCACGCTTGAAGTGTTTGCTTGGGGTTAATAACAAGAACTGTTTACTGTTACGCATAGCTATTGTTAAGATGGCCCAAAACAAGGGCATTGCTTTAGTAAAGCTTTGTAAAGATTTAGTCTTCCAACAAAGTTACTCATATTACTAAATTATTAGTTTAGTACAATTCAGTATGGTGCAATGTCGAGCATTAACCTAATAATTCATACAAAACAAAAAGTTTTTCTGCAAGCACGATTACAAGAACTAATCATTTCTGGTAAATTTAAACTGACCAATTTAACTAAATTAAGCAATTAAAAAAGAACCAGCAGATAAGGTGGTCGAGTGGTTAAGGTGATGGACTGCTAATCCATTTCCTTCTGGGAACATGGGTTCGCATCCCATCCTTGTTGATATTTTGAAAGGTATCTTGCCATTCTTGTAATAATCAAAACCAGCACCGTTTGGTTTTGGCTGATCTGTGCTAGCACAAAACCCATCACTGTCAAATAATTTTCCCTTTGGTATTATTACTTTTGGACGTTTTTTGCTTCTCAATTATATGCAATGTCATTGTAGTTATTTTCAATCGAATTCAGTTGTACCCAGCAAAAAAAGATACATGTTGTGATTATAATGGTTTACTTTTTCAACATATTAGTCATTTTTTACATTAGTTGCCCAACAAGTAGATTGTAACTTTTATATACATGCTGTACATATTAAAAGTTAGAACCAAAATAGAATATTAACCTTAGTAACTGTAGTAACTTGCAGTAAATTTAGTGTATTTAGTGGTTATGATCTGCAACAAATCGTAAGATCGCTGTGTTTAGTACATACTGTATAAGGATTTTAGGTTAGAGACAAAAGTATAACATAAAATTTGAGTTTACCATGAATGAACTTAGCTAACTAAACACATACTATAAGTTTATAGTTAAACTCAAAGCTCAAGGTAAAGTATATATTATTACTAACAAGCGCAACAAATTTGATATCTTTTCACTCAAACGGTATCAAGCTTTTATAAAACATAAAAATGCTGGACTGAAAAAGAGAGAATCATATGCTTTTTAGACATGCTCACAGATATTTAGGGAGTCCACTATACTTTGAGGTGCAGGTTTAGATTTCAAAGTGATACACCTGAAATCTAAACTTGACCATTGAAAGTTTTTGAAATTTAAAGAGTAAAAATTCAAAAAACTTCAATATTAACAGAAAATATCCATCAATTTTAATTTCTATTAACTTGAATGTCAATGTCAAGTTCATGAACATAAAAGTTAAACTTCACCAACTCTAAATATGTGTTCTGATAATTAGATGAGTAATATTTTAAGAATAAATCCTGAATGTATCTTTATAAGCTTTTGAGTAATGCAGGCATGTGAGATGACAATGTTAAGCTTGAGTTTTTGCCGTTTGATTGTTTTGCGTAAACCTTGGCAAACATGTTTGCATTTTCTGAATAATTTCCAGTTATGTTCTGTTAGTTTTAAAAGTAGTTGTACACTATAATTAGTTGTATACTAATTATAGTGTACAAGTGTGTTGATCAGCTATGTACACATATATTCATGAATGCACAAGTATGGAATGAGCTCAACTAAACAAATTTACTCTTAGTGATAAGTAAGCATCATTTTTATTTGTACAAATAATATAGAGTAATTATAAAAACAAGATTTATGCTTCGTCTATATGTTCTTATGTATCTTCTTCAGTCAATTCTTCTTTCCTCACTGCAATCCAAAAGTAGATAAATATTACTCATATAAATATAAAAATAAATATATGCGTTTAAATACACATCCATAATTTATATATTATATATAATGTATATATAATATATATAAATATGTATTTAATAAATGTAAAAATACACTTTGTATAGTAAAAATAAATATAAATATATAATATACATATTTGTTGTATAAAGTCTTATATACATTTATTATATAAAAGATGTGCAATATAATATAAAGTATATATATAATATAATATAATATAACATACAATATAATATAAATTATATATAGGAATATATATCAATATGTATATATATATATATATCTATACATATATATATACATTTACCAAAAAAATTAACTTACCTGTTTTTGATCCACAGAACGAATTTTGACACGTGTCGACCAACAAAATTATAGTTTCGGATGTTATCGGTCTATCTTCATCTCCAAAGACAACATCCAAGTTGTTTTTGTTTACTACAAGTAAATCCTTTCCTAGCGCGCCTTCTGTTATTCTAAAAACCGGGATCATATGTTGTTGAATTTCACTGTAATCTCCTCTCTGTTCTAAGCAGTCTATCAACAATAGAAATTTCTTTTTTCTTCCCTGAAGAAAGATGGAGTAGTACTTGGCCATCTTTCTCGCATGAGAGCAGATTTGAATTAATATAGATAAAGGATTGATATCAGGGCTTTGGAAATGCACTGCTATGGATGCAAGGAAGCAATTGCTAAAAGCATGATGGCGGCAAACCGATGATGAACTGCTCCTGTCAGACCATGACTGAGGGATTCGACCAATTGATTTGAGCCAAACGTCAAATGTAACTGCAAAGTACAAAATCAGCTCTCAATATAAATTAACTCTGAATGAATATTCAATTTAAATATATTACCACAAATGAAAAAATCTAAATACAATTAATACATAAAATATGTAAATATTATAAATATATACCAGTACACCAAATATGTATGTATAGTTATATGTTTAAACAGACAAACCTGTAGCATCTATACTTTTGCCATGAAGAAAATTATTGCGCAAATTCCAAAATCTTGTTGGATAGTAATTGGGAGGCGTCGGAGTGCAATGAATATCACTCTGGTTTTCTGTAAACTCCCAGTCTACAAACAATGCTCTGTGTGCTTATTTGCATGAATCATTACTCCAACCAAAAATAAATAGCTTAAATATGGTGGATACTGAGTTATTGAAATTTATATGGCTCTGTGTCCCAAACTGAAGAAAAATGTGACTTGTTTTCTAGTTAGAGTAATGCTTTTATAGAGTAAAAGTTAAATTGTACAAACCATAAAAAACTCTTTAAAAATTTTTGCATTCTGTTACTTAAAAGTTTCCATATAACATGAAATGGCAAAATTGTACAAATTTTCAAAATCGATTAAAATAACAAGAGTCCCATAGTTAGCACTAACCTTTTGAACCCTGACGGCTGTTACTCTAGCATTGAATCGGGTGTCAGAAACCCTAGCAGCCAGAATTCCAACATTCACATGGCTTTGTTTAAAAAACTGTTTCAAATAACAGTGTAAACCAGTCAAGTTAATTCTTGCACAATATGTTAGGTAAAAAATTTCACTTCCATTTGTAACAGTTGTCAAATACCTTTATTTACTTCCTTTGTTATAATAACAAATTTTATCAGAGCGATATCACAAAAAACAAAACGACTCGTTCGCTGCTAGGTCATGGATGATTGTGATGCAAATAAAGAATTTTGTGATACTAACTATAATTACCCAGTTTAATTTGAGTAAATTTCATTGAATCATAAGCACATCTATATATATTTGATAAACGTGTAAAAATTTCAAATCGTCGATCAAGTTGTCCTGTGTTACTGACATACATTGACAAGAATGACCGGGGTTCAACGTGTTAAAATGTCTCTGGTTGCACACAGAAGAGAAGGCAATGTCTAAGGATATCTCTATTATATATACTAGTTACCCAGCAGTATAGTTTGTCATGAGAGATTGTTGGGTGACCCAATAAAGCTCACAGAATAATGTAAATGCCTGCATTATTATTTAGTAAATCTTATAGAGGGTTGAATGGTGCACTAGTTACAGTTATATGTCTGCATTGGAGTTGTCATACCATCTTCATAGTTGTATCTGTTGATATCATCTACTTCTTGTTGATCAGCCATTCCAGTTTATTTAGACTCAGACTGATCGTGGTTGTTTAAACAATGCTTGCCCTAGTCATGAAATATACATCACTTGTGAATTGAGGTAGCTACTATGAGTTGATTCAATTTGATATTCAAGTGCGAAATGCCACGATTCAACTTTTAATTCTTTAGCTATCCTATTTTTAATGAATCAGTTCAATTCACCCAAATATACAAAATCAATTATCTATCAGTTTCACCTCAAATTGACTTAAAGTAATATGATATAAACAATAAAGCACAAATAATATTTTAATTACACACATTAGCTCACCTCCTTGACTGTTTGTCTAGCAAATATTAATTTTCTCACTGGGGCACTTTTTGCTTGTTTGATCAAAAAAATTTAGGCTGAAAAGCTTTTGCTGACATACACTCAGTATTTTTGCTGTAAAATTTAAAGTTTTTGTCAAAGAATTTAAATTAAAGTTATTTGATGTCAATATAAAAATTTGAAAAAGTATCAATGCATTTAATTAACTGAAGCCTTGTCTAATATTTTCATAGTTCAGTGAAACTGGCAAAAAACAAAAAATGTTACTGTTTTTATAGTTTGACCAAATCACACACCTAAATTCTCTGATATAAAATATTATATCTCTCATGATATTTAAAATGTGGTCATCAGAAATACCTTCATATTATCAGAAATAATACTATTTCTATTATAAAATTTATTTTAATTCGTGTTTTCAGGTTTATTTCATCAGAGTTCTGCGAATGAAAACAATTATATTATTATAATATTTCAAAAATTAGAAAACTCAAAAAATTCCCAGTAATTTTATCTTTAATTTTGATTGGGGTGACAATATTTTAACAACATAATATGATAAAATACAGTGCATTATAAAATAATTTAATTTGCTATAATACAATTCAACATAATTAAATCTAACAATATACGGTTATATAACATTGTTTAATGTAATAATATAACATAGCACGGTCTATATTAATAAATTCCAATTTTTATTGCGAGCGTATGTGTATTAGTCAGCATAACCCTTGATTGCATCATGGCCTAAATTTCACATTTGTGACCGATTTCATTGCAAACTTCTTGCGCGTATTCTCTATACCTTCTACTAGGTTGCTAGAAGGAATTGGTTTCAAACTCTGTCTGCTCCCTGATAACCAGCCTACTAAGCACTCACCTGCAGGATAACTTATTAAGAATTAAGAGTTGAAGATATTATAGGCATATAAGGTCTACTACTAGTATAATAAAATACAATATAATATAATATGGTATAGAGTCACATAGTAAATAAAAACATAATATTAAATTTAGTTATTAAATGTTTTGTTGGACTGTTCCAAATATAATTATTTTTTCCAATTTGAAAATACATTTTGTTGAATAACGCTAAAAATTAATAAACCTTCACCAGCATTGAAACTATTTTAAATTTATTAGTTTTCAAGTCTACAAAAACTGCATTGCTAGTATTATTGCTAAAAATTTAGTTTATATTTAGTATATCAACTGAATAATATTTAAAAATATAGTTTAGAAATCATTTGGATTGTTGTTAAAAAGTTGTTCTGTTTTTATTATTTGGTAAAATACTTCAATAAAAATGTTGTTTTCTATATAAACTAAATTATATTTAAAATATATTTTAGTTTATATACAAATTATACAAACTAAATATAAAAATTTAGTTTACATTTTGTATATAAACTAAATTATATTTAAAATATAATTTATAAATCATTTACGTTGTTGTTATGTTTTTATTAATTTGGTAAAATACTTAGGTATACTAAGGTATGCAAGGCTAACCACTAGTATACTAAAATACAATACAACTTAATATAATGTGGTATAAAATCATATAATACTTTGATATTAATTTTAGCTATTAAATTTTTTGATGGACTGCTCAAAAGTAGAATTATTTTTTACAATTTTAAAAGGTATTTTCTCTAGAAATACTAAAAATTAATAAAACTTTATAACCATTGAAACTATTTTAAATTTATTAATTTTGAAGTCTGTGAAAATTGCGTCACTAGTATTAACGCTTAAAAATTTGGTTTATATTTAGTATATAAACTAAATGATTTAAAATATAGTTTAGAAATCATTTAGATTGTTGTTAAACTTTATAATTTGGTAAGATACTTCAATGCAAAAGTTATTTTCTTCTTTTGAAATAGATATCCCTTTTTATTAACTAATAGTGCTGTATAACAATTAAATGTATTTCTACTTACTACAACCAGTATCTAAGAACATCAACTGTGATCTAAAGTTTAAACAAACTGCTTTGTATAAATAGCGCTTTTCTTGCTTTCAAGCTATAAAAACTTTCATAGCCAAAAGTAAATTTTTTTGATGATTCATTGGTTTAGGATCAAAAAAGCTTTATAACCATGCAGTTAACAAATATGCTGAAATACTTTAACGCAAATGCGCTGCTACTCTATGCATATAAATTACAAATTGGTTTTCACTTGTCTTTCTAGCTATTAAAATATAGCAGTAAAAATTCATATCACAAAATATTTATCTAGGCACTTCCTGTTCACAAGAAGACAAGGTAATCCATAGCTAAACATAATGCAACTGACTCATTGAGTGATATGCATCATTATCTGGATAATGTACCCATAGCGACCCTGCAATACGGCGCAATCTCTTTAAAGCTTGGTCTCATGGTTAGTATTAATAAGTTTAGCACTACAGATATTAGCACACTCAAATTAGCCTATGGCCACTATATTACTGGCAGCTTTTCTTCACATGTATTATGGACCATTGTCTTCATTGACCAAATTTACTGATTCTTATCATGAAACAATTTGCTTTGAAAACAAAGTAAATCTCTAGCATCACCTGCCCTATTGCTAGTCTACATGTATATACATAGATTTCAGTGTCTGTCTTTTTGTTACACCCTGTGTCCAGTTATAGCAATTAAAATCTATCAATGAAAACTTGCATGGTACTAAATTTGATCTCAGATTTTCTAATCTAGAGGTGGCAAAATTAACCATTAACCTTCACAAAATACTATGAGATCATTGGGTAACTAACTAGTCATTACATTACTTAAAATTCTCACGCTTGAAGTGTTTGCTTGGGGTTAATAACTACAACTGTTTACTGTTACCCATAGCTATTGTTGAGATGGCCCATAACACGGGTATTGCTTTAGTAAGGTTTCGTGAAGGTATAGTTTTTCAGAAAGTTAGTCGACTTTAATAGGTTATTATTTTAGTAAAATGCAGTATGGTGCAATGTCGAGCATTAACCTAATAATTCATACAAAACAAAAAGTTTTTCTGCAAGCACGATTACAAGAACTAATCATTTCTGGTAAATTTAAACTGACCAATTTAACTAAATTAAGCAATTAAAAAAGAACCAGCAGATAAGGTGGTCGAGTGGTTAAGGTGATGGACTGCTAATCCATTTCCTTCTGGGAACATGGGTTCGCATCCCATCCTTGTTGATATTTTGAAAGGTATCTTGCCATTCTTGTAATAATCAAAACCAGCACCGTTTGGTTTTGGCTGATCTGTGCTAGCACAAAACCCATCACTGTTAAATAATTTTCCCTTTGGTATTATTACTTTTGGACGTTTTTTGCTTCTCAATTATATGCAATGTCATTGTAGTTATTTTCAATCGAATTCAGTTTTACCCAGCTAGAAAAGATACATGTTGTGATTATAATGGTTTACTTCTTCAACATATTAGTCAATTTTTACATTAGTTGCCCAACAAGTAGATTGTAAATTTTATATACATACTGTACATATTAAAAATTAGAACCATAATAGAATATCAACTTTAGTAACTGTAGTAACTTGCAGTAACTTTAGTGTATTTAGTCGTTATGATCTGCAACAAATCGTAAGATCGCTATGTTTAGTATCTACTGTATAAAGTTGTTAGATTAGAGACAAAATTATAACATAAAATTTGAGTTTAACATGAATGAACTTAGCTAAATAAACACATACTTTAAGTTTATAGTTACACCCAAAGCTCAAGGTAAAGTATATATTATTACTAGCAAGCGCAACAAATTTGATATCTTTTCACACAAACGGTATCAAGCTTTTATAAAACATAAAAATGCTGGACTGAAAAAGAGAGAATCATATGCTTTTTAGACACGCTCACAGATATTTAAGGAGTCCGCTATACTTTGAGGTGCAGGTTTAGACTTCAAAGTGATACACCTGAAATCTAAACTTGACTATTGAAAAATTCAAAAAACTTCGAAATTAACAGAAAATATCCATCAATTTTAATTTCTATTAACTTGAATGTCAATGTCAAGTTCATGAACATAAAAGTTAAACTTCACCAACTCTAAATCTGTGTTCTGATAATTAGATGAGTAATATTTTAAGAATAAATCCTGAATGTATCTTTATAAGCTTTTGAGTAATGCAGGCATGTGAGATGATGTGAAGCTGGTACTTTTTGCTGTTTGATTTTTGTGTAAACCAAGAAGAACATGTTTGCATTTTCTGAATAATTTCCAGTTATGTTCTGTATGTTTCAAAAGTATTTGTACACTATAATTAGTTGTATACTAATTATAGTGTGCAAATGTGTTGATCTACTATATACACATGTATTCGTGAATGCACAAGTATGGAATGAGCTCAACTAAACAAATTTACTCTTAGTGATAAGTAAGCATCATTTTTATTTGTAAAAACAGTATAGAATAATTATAAAAAACAAGATATATGCTTCGTCTATATGTTCTCATATATCTTCTTCAGTCAATTCCTCTTTCCTCACTGCAATCCAAAAGGAAATAAATGTTACTCATATAAATATAAAAATAAATATATGCGTTTAAATACACATCCATAGTTTATATATTATATATAATGTATATATAATATATATAAATATGTATATAATAAATGTAAAAATACACTTTGTATAGTAAAAATATATATAAATATATAATATACATATTTGTTGTGTAAAGTCTTATATACATTTATTATATAAAAGATGTGCAATATAATATAAAGTATATATATAATATAATATAACATACAATATAATATAAATTATATATATAGGAATATATATCAATATGTATATATATATATCTATACATATATATATACATTTACCAAAAAAATTAACCTACCTGTTTTTGATCCACAGAACGAATTTTGACACGTGTCGACCAACAAAATTATAGTTTCGGATGTTATCGGTCTATCTTCATCTCCAAAGACAACATCCAAGTTATTTGTGTTTACTACAAGTAAATCCTTTCCTAGCGCGCCTTCTGTTATTCTAAAAACCGGGATCATATGTTGTTGAATTTCACTGTAATCTCCTCTCTGTTCCAAGCAGTCTATCATTGACAGAAATTTCTTTTTTCTTCCCTGAAGAAAGATGGAGTAGTACTTGGCCATCTTTCTCGCATGAGAGCAGATTTGATTTAATATAGATAAAGGATTGATATCAGGGCTTTGGAAATGCACTGCTATGGATGCAAGGAAGCAATTGCTAAAAGCATGATGGCGGCGAACCGATGATGAACTGCTCCTGTCAGACCATGACTGAGGGATTTGACCAATTGATTTGAGCCAATCGTGAAATGTAACTGCAAAATACAAAATCAGCTCTTAATATAAACTAACTCTGAATGAATATTCAATTTAAATATATTACCACAAATGAAAAAATCTAAATAAAATAAATACATAAAATATGTAAATATTATAAATATATACCAGTACACCAAATATGTATGTATAGTTATATGTTTAAACAGACAAACCTGTAGCATCTATACTTTTGCCATGAAGAAAATTATTGCGCAAATTCCAATATCTTGCTGGATAGTAATTGGGAGGTGTCAAAGTGCAATGAATATCACTCTGGTTGTCTGTAAACTCCCAGTCTACAAACAATGCTCTGTGTGCTTATTGCATGAACTATTAGTCCAACCAAAAATAAATAGCTAAAAGATGGTGAATACCGAGTTATTGAAATTTCTCTGGCTCTAATGTGTCCCAAATTGAAGGAAAATGTGATTTGTTTTCTAGTTACAGTAATCGCTTTTAAAAAGTTAAA
Source organism: Watersipora subatra (assembly GCF_963576615.1). Classification (NCBI taxonomy): domain Eukaryota; kingdom Metazoa; phylum Bryozoa; class Gymnolaemata; order Cheilostomatida; family Watersiporidae; genus Watersipora; species Watersipora subatra. The sequence continues at coordinate 46,607,896 of NC_088713.1, forward strand.
ATTTAAATTATACACACCATAAAGAACTCATTAAAAATTTTGCATTGTATTACTTAAAAGTTTCCATATAACTTGAAATGCCAAAATGGTACAAATTTTCAAAATCGATTAAAATAACAAGAGTCTCATAGTTAGCATTAACCTTTTGAACCCTGACGGCCGTTACTCCAGCATTGAATAGGGTGTCAGAAACCCTAGCAGCCAGAATTCCGGCATTCGCAAGGCTTTGTTTAAAAACCTGTTTCAAATAACAGCGTAAACCAGTCAAGTTAATTCTTGCACAATATGTTAGGTAAAAAATTTCACTTCCATTTGTAACAGTTGTCAGATACCTTTATCTACTTCCTTTGTTATAATAACAAATTTTATCAGAGCGATATCACAAAAAAACAAAACGACTCGTTCGCTGCTAGGTCATGGATGATTGTGATGGAAATAAAGAATTTTGTGATACTAACTATAATTACCCAGTTTAATTTGAGTAAATTTCATTGAATCATAAGCACATCTATATATATTTGATAAACGTGTAAAAATTTCAAATCGTCGGTCAAGTTGCCCGGTGTTAGCGACATACATTGAAAAGAATGATCGGGGTTCAACGGGTTAAAATGTCTCTCTGGTTGCACACAGAAGAGAAGGCAATGTCAAAGGATATCTCTATTATATATACTAGTTACCCAACGGTATAGTTTGTCATGAGAGATTGTTGGGTGACCAAATAAAGCTCACAGAATAATGTAAATGCCTGCATTATTATTTAGTAAATCTTATAGAGGGTTGAATGGTGCACTAGTTACAGTTACATATCTACATTGGAGTTGTCATACCATCTTCATAGTTGTATCTGTTGATATCATCTACTTCTTGCTGATCAGCCATTCCAGTTTATTCAGACTCAGACTGATCGTGGTTGTTCAAACAATGCTTGCCCTAGTCATGAAATATACATCACTTGTAAATTGAGATAGCTACTATAATGAGTTGATTCAATTTGATATTCAGGTGCGAAATGCCATGATTCAACTCTTTATTCTTTTGCTATCCTATTTCTAATGAATCAGTTCAATTCACCCAAATATACAAAATTAATAATCCATCACTTTCACCTCAAATGGACTTAAAGTAATATAAAATAAACAATAAACCACAAATAGTATCTTAATTACACACATTAGCTCACCTCCTTGACTGTTTGTTTAGCAAATATTAATTTGTTCACTCTGAAACTTTTTGCTTGTTTGGTCGGAGTAAATTCAGGCCAAAAAGCTTTTGCTGACACACACTCAGTATTTTTGCTGTAAAATTTAAAGTTTTTGTCAAACAATTTAAATTAAAGTTTTTTTACATCAATAAAATTTTTTGAAAAAGTATCAATGCATTTGGTCAAATGCCTTGTCTAATATTTTTATTGTTCAGTAAAACTGAACGATAAAAGAAAAATGTTACTGTTTTTGTAGTTTGACCAAATCCCACACCTAAATTCTCTGATATAAAATGTGGTCATCATAAATACCTTCATATTATCAGAAATAATACTATTTCTATTATAAAATTTATTTTAGTTTGTGTTTTCAGGTTTATTTCATCAGAGTTCTGCGAATGGAAACAATTATATTATTATAATATTTTAAAAATTAAAAAACTCAAAGAATTCCCAGTACTTTTATCTTTAAGTTTGATTGGGGTGACAATATTTTAACAACATAACATGTTAAAATACAGTGCATAATAAAATAATTTGATGTGCTATAACACAACTCAACATAATTAAAATAACAATATACGGTAACCTAACATTGTTTAATATAACAATATAACATGGCACTGTCTATATTAATAAATTTCCACTTTTATTGCGAGCGTTTGTGTATTAGTCAGCATAACCCCTAAATACCACATGTCCTAATTTCACATTTGTCTTATTTCATTGCAAACTTCACATGCGTATTCTCCATGCCTTCTACTAGGTTGCTAGAAGGAACTGGTTTCAAACTCTATCTGCTCCCTGATAACCAGCCTCCTAAACACCTACCCGCAGGATAACTAATAAGGAATTAGAGATATACTAGGTATATAAGGTCTACTACTAGTATAATATATACAATATAATTTAATATAATATGATATAACATCACATAATGAATAAAATCATGATATTAAATTAGTTATTAAATGTTTTGTTGGACTGTTACAAATATAATTATTTTTTGCAATTTTAAAATACATTTCTTTGAACGCCAAAAATTAATAAACTTTCATCCGCATTGAATCTATTTTAAGTTTATTAATTTTGAAGTCGGCGAAAATTACATTACTAGTATTATCGCTTAAAATTTAGTTTGTATTTAGTATATCAACTAGACTATATTTAAAAATATAGTTTAAAAGTCATTTAGTATGTTGTTAAAATTTTATAATTTGGTGAGATACTTCAATAAAAAAATTGTTTTCATCTTGAAAAATCTATATCCGTTTTTTATTAGCTAATAATGTTGTATAACGATTAAATGTATTTCTACTTACTACAACCGGTAGCTAGGAACATCAACTTTGATCTAAAGTTTAAACAAACTGCTTTGTATAAATAGCGCTGTTATTGCTTTAAAGCTATAAAAAGCTTTCATAGCAAAAGCTAAATTTTTCTGATGATTCATTGGTTTAGGATCAGAAAAGCTTTATAACAATGCATTTCACAAATATACTGATTTACTTCAACACAAAATAATGCTTTGCTACTCCATTTATATAGGTCTCAGATTAGTTTTTAGGTGTATTTCCAGCTATAGCCATTAAAATATGGCAGTAAAAATTCATATCACAAAAAATTTATTTGGGCACCTCCTGTTCACAAGGAGACAAGCTAACCCATAACTTAACAGAATGCAATGTACTCCTTGAGCGATGCGAGTCATTATCTGAATAATTTACCCATAGCGATCCTGCGTTACGCCGCAACATCACTAAATCTCGCTCTCACGGTTCTTGTTAGCAAGTTTAGCACTACAGATATTAGCGCACTCAAATTAGCCTATGGCCACTATATTACTGGCAGCGTTTACAAGATGTTTTTAATATTCATGCACTGCCCAGCATTTGGCTAGTATTCTAGTAGCTGTAATATAGTGTTCGTAACATTTATCCTGAATCACTTAGAAACTGTTTGAGTAATCTTCATGACAAACTGAAGCTTATAAATATGCGACTAGCTCTATTTAAATGGAATCAAAACATTTTAAAATTTGCAATAAGCAATGTTTAATATAATATTACACACGTCGATCCAAAGGCTGATTTTACATATTCTGAGTCATGTGTGAGATTGTTTCAAATAAATATATTTATGTAAATGTACATAAATATACATTCAGATATATATACATATGTAAATAGACATATATAAGCATTTATATATTTATTTATAAATTATTTTTTGTAGATATATTCAAGCAAGCATTTTATATTTATTTTATTATATTATTAAATTATATTTATTTTACATAAAGAATAATTTGGTTTAAATATATACTTATCTTTATTTTCCTCTGCTACCAGTTGTATGTGTTTGTGTTCCTCAGGCTGTACTAGCAGATTAGGCGGGTACATTTATTTATATAATATATTATATATAAATATATTATTATATAATGTTATATTATCATTATAGTATTATTATACAATATTATAATATACAAATATATAATATATATTTATATATAATAATATTGTCATTTATTTTCATATCAGTTGTTTTAACACAAACACGCGCTGCTAACATTTTAATAATGGTTATGTAATGTTCCTAGAATTAATTCTGAACTATTTAGAAACTGTTTTTGTAAATGATATGAGAAGCCTTGAGCCTTGGAAAATGAGCAGTTGGCACAACTTAGACAACATTAAAACATTTTTAGCATTTGCCATAAGCAATTACTGCTATGATACGGGGTGTGCAGGTAGGTCTGTGTAATGTTTAATATTTTATTTATCTTGTTTACATATATAATGCTTTATATACTTTATCCCACGACCAAACGAGCGGGAGCGAAGTTTGAGTTTTTATGATAAAATGCATGTGCACACAAATTACAGAAATTATTCATAAACAACGTCGCAAACCCTTGTCTCGAAATCTCATCAACAAATTTAACTATCGTTTTTTAGAGTTATTAAAGTATAATAACGATACAAAACACATATAAACCTATTTAAATATGTTACCAAGTCTGTAAATTGTCAGTCTCTTAAAACTTACCCATCTGAATGGATTATACACAAATAGACAGATTTACTTGGCCAAAAATCGTTATTAAAACTTGCTAAGCCTTACTTTTATCAGAGTTAAGACCAGAAATTGAAACACCGAGCGACAGAGAATAGAACGATTAAGTCATGCGCGTTTCACGAAAAAATAACAAGCACATTTCACCAGTCTATAGCATTGTCAAATTGCCGAAGGTTTCTGTAATTAACGTAGGAGTACTGAAATCGTTTCATTTTTGCCGATTTCAAAGTAACTCACATTTTAGACACTGTAGAGTACTTTGATAATCTAACTGATGTCCAATGCAGTGTAAGTAAAGGAAATGACGATGATATTTTTTTCTAACGATTCTTATGAGATCATTACAATATTTATTATAAGTTTGGATGACTACAGAACAATGACTACGTAGTCCAGATTTTCTAAAAATCTATATAAATATCACAATTTCTTGGCATTGCTAGCTATGACATTTTAAAATGTAAACGAAATTGTGCATTGGTTTTATATTAATACTATATTAATAATATTGGTTATTATAACAATATCAGTGCATTTTACTTCTAATATTGGCCAATATTGCATTTCTTCTATTGCAGGAGGAGAGATATAAACATATAACCTTTTCCTTTCATTATTGCTAATTGTTGTATATAATAACACCCACACCCAGTACATTACAGCTACCATTGCAGATATCCTATTGCACTGCAGTGCCATTTGACTGCTGATAATGCATTTCTCAACCAGCAGTACCCTTTCTTTTTTCCAATATCTCCTTGGTCATACGCTGTTTGACAGTGGAATTTCTACTATATGAAATACCTATGTGTATACTACCTAATTTTATTATACTTTATATAAAGGTGTAATAAAATAAAAACCATAAAATAAATAAGGATGTATAAATATAATTGCAAATAATAAAGATGTGATAGCACGTTATTTCAACTCTGCTATCTTAAGGAAGGCTTTATGTGGAAACCCAGTGTTGTATCAAATTGCTTACTCAACTATGTTCCAAATTATCAAGTCTATTTGTAAAAGTGCCACATGCAGATGCATCGAGTAAAAAACTGACTGAACGACAGAAACAAACGAATGAGTATCATTTGTTTATATGTTACAAGCTATACATGACATGAGCCAAAGACAAGATACAAAAAGAAATAGAATAATATTACAACACTAATTTTTTTCAGACACACAGAGACAGAGGCAACAAGCAAGCAAAGATAATTGTCCTTTGTATAAACAGATTTCACTATTAGAGCTGACATGTTACGATGTCAGATGTCACATTAGCATCAAAAAATGTATATATTTAGTGTACGCCAATGTCTGGCTTTGAATTCTAAGCTGATATTGTTTCACCATCTAATGTTATTTGTATATATATATATATATATATATATATATATATATATATATATATATATATATAAATAAAGCTCGCTAGAATTAATGTAAGTTGGAACGACTGTCATTCAGCTTTGACATGGGAACGGAAGGATGCTGGTATGAAGAGGTCATGGTTTGGTAGGAATGGCTTGACTATCGGTTGTAGTCAAGCTATACTTATCTCACAAAAATATAATAGGTGGGACATACTTTATATATATTATTTATATATATTTCAATAAATATAATATAGAAATATTATATACAGTGTTTATTCATACATATATATGTACATATATATTTATATGTGTATGTAAAACAGTCAATGGTTATATTCCAAGAACTTTAGGAAGTTCTTTTGGTTCCTGTCAGCCATTTCAATCAAGTTTCATCATCATATCTACTGCTTGAGGATGTGATCCATATATCAGAATAACTAACCACTTGACTTTGTTTTTTTTTAAATATTCAAGTTTTAATTGGCAGTAATCTTTACCATGATAAGAGACGTGTCCATTCACGCAGATAAATCTGAAGTCAGGCTCAGAGCATCGGGAAAAAAATTGCTTTGCTTGAGATTTGAACTTGTATATGAAAGAATATCAACAAGCAGCACTACCAACTGCCCCACTGAACCAGTTTGCACTATCCTACAATAATCGTGCAAATGGTTGGTCTCAAACGTCTCAAACAATCACCAAAATCAATATCACAAAAATCCATACTGATTTTGATATGGTTCTTGCACAAGAATTAGAGTATTCAGTATACATATATTTGCATAATTACTGAAAATATATAAACCAGGTCTGATGAATACTGCAATAATGCAATAAAACAAATGCAATAACCTATAGGTTTTGAGAAAACCAGTAAATTAAAGAAAATATATGTAGAAGCTATTTAAAAATAATGCACAAATATCCAAACTTGACTTGTCACAAAGCGTTAGCCATCGTTGATGCACCGAAATATGTTTGTGATAGAAGGTATAAATATGACGCAGATTAAAGCTTAACATAAAATACTTCTGTAAATGCAAAAATTGAAATTTACATGAATAATTATAATAATTACAATTAACTTACAACTAGAATTACAAGATTTAAAAGCACAAATCATCTTCCAATGGCTGATACTGCAATTACGACCATTACGCATCAACGACCTTGACATGTTAGCAAGAGCTTTCTTGGGAAACCAGGTTCACTTTGCACTTCTTGATTAGAATTTGATCGTGTATAAATTGCATGGCTCCTATGAACTGGACGCACGCGAAGCCATGAATACTTACACTTGATCACTCTGCCATGAATGTGGGAACAAACTTGAGCTAGACAAATATGAACCTTCAAATAAAAGAGAAAGCAATAAGTGATAGAGTTCATAGAGGTTTTACTATATTAAGTGTAAATAATAGCAATATATTGAAAGCAATACTAGAGTAATAATAGCAATATAACTTTTCATCTTCTATGAATATAAACCTTAAAGTTGGTCTGTCTGTATGTCCTTTGATATGTCCAGATATAGTTATTACAATCTTGAAATTAAAATTCCAGATTTTGATGGAGTTGAACTCAGAAATTGCAACCACAAGATTTAAATTTACACGCTGTACCACTGAGCTATACAAGGCATGTTAATCCAACACATTACCACACACTAAAAAAAGTATTATTTGAAACTATATAAATTTTATTAACTCTATGAAACACAACGCATTTTCGTGTTTACAGGAATTTTACTATAATTGTTATGTTTCTGCACAGAAGCAATCAAATAGAGTATTAAATTAGAGGAATGTGGTTTATTGCACTCTCCAGAGACAACTGATTTGATAACAGAAAACCCAAGTATTTATATGTTTGGTCATAGAAAAGCGGTGTAAAAAGCTACCAGCATTATTAATAGCTATAATGAGACAGTACTATAATATTATTAGCTTGTATAAAGCTTTAGCTAAAAAGCATAATGTTTGTTGGCAAAGTACCAATAATACTTGGCACTTGCATGACACCTCCTCACTAAGCTAAAGGTTCTTTCTGGTTCTCTTAGACCTTCGGGGTTTGTCTCTGCTATACTCATCTCCATCAGGTAGACGAGGGTTGCGTGGTCTTCTTCTAGACGGAGGTTGCTCTGTTACAGTTGTAGGGGCTGGTAGTTGCAGTTTTGTCTCCTCTGTTATATCAGGTTTATCTCCAGGGTCTTGATCTTCTTCTGTTGAGTATCTTGGTCTGAGTTGTTCAACATGCCTTCTCCAAGTAGGTCCCTTTGGTACCACTTTGACATTGAGACTACGAGTTCCATATATCTTAGTAACAATGGCTGGAACCCATCTAGGTTGTCTGTTGCGTCTAGGTCCATGATACAAGGCATAGCATGGTGCTCCAAGATTGTAGCTGTGTATCTTGCTAACTGTCTTTTCTGCCGATCGGTTGACTTCTCTGGATTGATGAAACTGTGCTATGTGTGCGGGTGATGGCAATAGGGTGTCAATCTTGCATCTCATCTGTCTTCCATTCAGCAGCTGACTGGGAGAGTATCCTGTAGGAAGTGGTGTCCTTCTATAGTGCATCAGGAACTGTTGTAGTGCAGATTTAGGTGAGAGTGACGATTTCTTCATGGCTTGTTTGAAGGATTGTACTAGTCTTTCAGCTGCGCCATTTGTAGCTGGATGGTAGGGTGCTCCAGTGAGGTGAACAATGCTTCTCTCTTGACACCACTGCTGAAACTCTCCTGAGGTGAAGCTGGTAGCATTGTCAGTGACTATGGTGTGAGGGTATCCAAAGTGTGCGAATATCTCCTCTAAGATGTCTGTGGTAGCTCTGGTAGAAGTAGATGACGTCCTGTGTATGCATGGATACTTTGAGTAGGCATCTATCATCACTAGCCATTGGCTGCCCATGAAGTTCACTGCATGATCTAAGTGAAGACGACTCCATGGCTTCTCAGGTAGCATCCAGGGATGTATAGGATACTTCTGTGGAAGCTTCTGGTGTTCAGCACAGGCAGTGCACTGTCGGCTTGTCTCCTCTATATCAGAGTCAATGCGAGGCCAATAGACAGCAGTTCGAGCTAGCTTCTTCATTCTTTCCATTCCAAAGTGTCCAAGGTGAAGGATCTTTAATACTTCCTGTTGTAACTTGACAGGAATGACTACTCTGTTGCCATATAGAAGACAACCTTCAGTGATAGAAAGTGAATCTGAGGTCTTGTGGAAGAGTGACAGCTGAGTCTCCTTCATCTCTTTGTTACCAGGCCATCCTTCTGCTGTGTAGCGCATTACTGTGGCTAGTGTTGGGTCTTTCTTTGTCTCCTTTGCTAGAACATTGTAGTCTGTAGAGTTGAGCTGTTTTCCAATAGTGTGAATAGTGCATACTGTATCAACATCATCCTCATCTTCTCTTACATCAAACTCTTTATCAGGTCCAACTGGCAGTCTTGAGAGGACATCTGCATTTTGATGATGCTGGGTAGATCTGTATTCTATGGTGTAGTCATACTGATTTAGTACCAGTGCCCATCTTGCTAGTCTGTTGGCTGCTAGAGCTGGAACTCCTTTGGTAGGTCCTAGAAGTGTGAGAAGAGGTCTGTGGTCAGTTACCAAGATAAACCATCGACCATACAGGTACTGGTGATACTTCTTTAGAGCAAATATGATTGAGAGAGCTTCTTTTTGTATTTGTCCATATTTCCTCTGTGTGCTGGTCAGTGTTTTTGAAACATTGGCTATTGGTCTCTCACTTCCATCAGGATAACGATGAAATAGTCCAGCTCCCAGTCCAGTTTCTGAAGCATCACATGAGATTCCAATGTCAAGATCTGGGTTGAAGTGTGCTAAGACACTATCAGTTGATAGCATATCTTTCAGTTTGTTGAAGCTCTTTTCTTGTTCAGTGCCCCACTTCCAGGTCTCTCCTTTGCGTGTCAGTTTGTGCAATGGTCCTGTGAGTTGTGACAGATTGGGTATGAACTTGCTGTAGAATTGTGTAGCTCCTAAGAAAGATCTTAGCTGAGTTAAGTCTGTTGGGACTGGCATCTGTTGTACTGCATCTGCCTTCTTTCCTTTAGTGATTCCCTTTGAAGTGAGTTTGTGTCCCAGATACTCTATTGTAGGTTGAGCAAAACAGCACTTGTCTTTTCTACATCTGAGCCCTCTTTCTTCTAATCTTTGAAGAAGTCGACGTAAGTTTTGTAGATGGCTCTCTGCATTGGCTCCACTCACTAGTATATCATCTAGGTATACTGCTACTCCTGGGAGGTCTTGTGTCAGTTGCTCCATGATTTCTTGAAAATACCCTGGTGCTGAGCTTATGCCAAAGGGCAACCTCTTCTGTAGTAGTACTCCTCGGTGTGTTGATAGTGCTAGTCGTCGTTGACTTTCTGGTGCCAACAATATTTGATTGTAGGCATCTGCTAAATCAATCTTTGTGTAGCAATAGCCTCCACCTAGTTTTCTGATTAGATCTTCTGGTAGTGGGATAGGTTTCCTATGTGTTTCTAGCTGATTATTGATAGTCTTGGAGTAGTCTCCACATACTCTGATCTTCCCTGCAGCTTGACCTGTTGTAGATTTGCGTACAGGTACAACTGGTGTTCCATACTGGTTGAATTGAGTTGGTTCCCATATGCCTTTAGCTACACCTGCTTCGTATGCTTGGTTGAGCTCTTCTGTCAAGGCAATAGGAACTGGTCTGGGTCGGCAGAAGACTGGCTTTGTTGAAGGTTTGAAGTTTATCTCTAGTTCAAAGTTCTTGAGACAGCCTAGCTCGTCTTTGAATATTTCTGGAAATTCTTTGCACATCTCCTTACACTTGATTTGTAACCTCCCATCTGGCTGGTTCTCTGTGATTGTTGATACAAGGTTCTGTTGTAGCTTGTCATCAATAGAGATGCCTAGTTGCTGTATAGCAGTTCTTCCTAGTAGGTTGAGATCTTGTACAGCACTAATCACAAATGGTAGTCTGACTTCTTTCTGTGCATCCAATTGGGCAGTTAGCTCACATCTGCCAAGCGTCTCTATGAGATGTCCTGAGGCTGATTTGTAGTTAACTGTAGTAGGTTTTAGGTTTGGCTTTCCTAGCTTCTCCCATATTGATTTACAGATGAAGTTGTCACAAGCTCCAGTGTCCAGTTCAAGTGTGAAGTTGTCTCCCTCCAGTTTGATGTTTTCAGCAAGTTTCACCATCTTGGTTGATGTGCATTCTATCATCTTTACTGGTTTTCCTGCTGCAGATGATTTCTTTTTCTTGCATGCTCTTTCTATGTGACCTTGTTTAGAACAAAAGTTGCAGGTGGCTGCTTTGAATCTGCAGTCATCCGCTGTATGGTTAGTTCGGTCACATCTGTAGCATAGCTTTCCTTCCTTCTGCTTGTCAGGTGTAGAGTTGTTTTTCTGGAGTGGTTTGTATCTTGATTTCTGTTGAGCAACCTTGTTGACTTTAGACGAGTTTCCATAAACTGTCTCTTTGGCAACTTTAGCTGCTTCTTCTGTTTCCTGTGCTACCTGTATAGCTTTGTTGAAGTTGAGTTCATTGTCCTTGACCTTGAAGAGAGATTTGAGAACTGCTTCATTGTTTACAGAGCAGATAAATCTTGTTCTGAGAGCCTCATCTAATGGATCTGTAATGTCTATGAAGGCACATGTAGTTGCATCTTGACGAATTCTGGCAGCTAACTCTTGAATAGTTTCTCCAGGTTTCCTCTGCATGTCACTCCAATACTTGTAACACTCTCTAACGATGAAGCGCTTAGGGTCATACTGGTCTTTGAGAAATTCCAGTATTTCATCCATGTTGAGGTCGTTGATCTGCTTGGGTGTTGAAAGCTGAGCTGCCATATTACTAAGCTGCTTGTAGAGTGTAGGCTGTTGGTTGGTGAGAAAAGTGCCAGCAATCTTGTCTTGATGAATAGAATTTGCTGCAATGAAGGTGTTGAATCTGTCTATGTAATCTGTTAGTAGCTCTGCTGTTGGGTCAAAACCTGGGAAGGCTGGAACAGCGGTTGCAGCTGTTTCTTGTTTCCGTTGTAGGTTTTGTAGTAGTAGCTCCATCAGTTTCTTATTCTCCTCCATTCTTTCATCTTGCTGACGTCTGTATTCCTCTTGTTGCTGCTTGAACTCCTCATGCTGCTGTTGTCTATGCTCTTCTTGCTGACGTCTGTATTCCTCTTGCTGCTGTCTCTGGTCCTCCTGCTGCTTCTGCATTAGCTTGATCAGGTCTGCTACTTCTGCCATTGTAGTGGTGCAATTTTGAACAGTTACTCTTGTAATAAACTAGAACTCTTTGTATCGATTTTATCAATGATAAAATCTGAACAAAACTCTTTGTAACTGTTCAAAAGAGAAATTCTTGTCGCCAATTAGCTTCTGTTATGTTTCTGCACAGAAGCAATCAAATAGAGTATTAAATTAGAGGAATGTGGTTTATTGCACTCTCCAGAGACAACTGATTTGATAACAGAAAACCCAAGTATTTATATGTTTGGTCATAGAAAAGCGGTGTAAAAAGCTACCAGCATTATTAATAGCTATAATGAGACAGTACTATAATATTATTAGCTTGTATAAAGCTTTAGCTAAAAAGCATAATGTTTGTTGGCAAAGTACCAATAATACTTGGCACTTGCATGACAATAATAAAAGCAATATTTGTCTATTCGTCTGTCCAAAGCCACTGGTTTACACTATATTGACATGTGTAGGAGTTGTCCTTTTGACATTCATCGTCAACTATGTGCATTTTAAACCGATTAGCATCAATGAAGCAATCCGAAACTAGCAAAAAACTAGCCACGGTCAACTTTTCTTGATAGTTCACCGAGCACCAAAGACAGCCTGTACAGTATGCAAAATTTCAGCAATAGTGATTCAATGAGGCTGATATGTTCTGTATTTATTTTTGGGTATAGTAGTTGGGTGAGGCTAGTTTTTGCTTCGAGCACGTTGCAATAAAGAGACTCATTTAAGAAAAATTAAACAGGAACAATGAGAACACTTTGTCTCAAAGTATTCAGTGATGTGGATGGGTTGGTGATATTTTGAACATTGTTATTATCGACAATCACCAAAGTATTGTGACCTCAACGCCGAGATAATGTGAACCAGCCTTAAAAGGGGTATGAAAAAAAAAACTCCTTACACAGGAATTGAACTCAGGTATTCCGCCTAACCGACAGGCACACAAGCAAGTTCATCACTTCAGGCCCGTATTTCCTGGGGCGGCTGGCCGGCTGAGCCGCCCCAACTTTTAAGGAACTTTCGGCGGCCAAATACAGCCAAACTTGGATAACTCACATTCGAGATAAAAATTTTATCTCGAAGACTTGGTTAACCCGAACGGATTTGTTTGGTCCGTTCCCACGTAATGATAAATTGCTTTAGATAACTCGACCTCAACATCATTAACTCCAACATTTATTTGCCCAGCTTCTACGGGGATGGTTTTTACCGCTGCGAAATATCACTTCATTCTAAGCCATAGAGATGAACATCAACTTTTAGCAGTTTTTAGGCGTCATTATTATCATCATCGGTAAAATATTCTTGTTAACAACTTTTATAAAAATTTGCGAAAGGTTCAAGTTTTACCAAGCATCCGCTTGGCAATGGCCCATCGAGAGTGTGGAAACCTCCGGATGGACATAAAATCGGCAAAGGTGATCTTTGTTGAAACGCTAAAACAAAGATCTGTTTTTCTGAGCGTGTTAACTGCGGCCAAGTTTAGCCTATTTTAATCTGAAAACGTCTTGGCAGTCACATCACATAAAACAAATAAATCTCAAATAATAAAAAAATAATTATACTTTTCGATAAAAAAATTTAAAACTTTACGTGAGAGGCCCGGTTGAGGCTCTACATGAAAGAAATCTGTTGAGGGAGCTCACACTGCCCTCTCCAAACCCCCAGATGTTCATAACTAGTCGCTAAACAGTTGCCGCCCCAACTTGCAACCAAGGAATACAGGCCTGCAGTACTCAACAGCCTTACGAAGTAAGGAATAATTGTGAGCATAGATATTACACCTGATGAACTCTCAAAACATACAGTCCGAGTAACTATTGCAGAATATGAATTACAATAAAATATAAAAATTCATATAATTTGTATTAAAATACAATGTATATATAAAATATGAAAATATAAGATATGATGCTAAACTACCCTATGCATTTTCTCTTCGCGGTTTTAGTTTTGTCTGGTTCTAACAATTTTCAATTGATTTGAGTTTTTCTTCTCCAGTTTTTTAGTAGGCATGGCAGTTTTCTTTTGTTTTTCTATTTTTTAACCCAAAAGAAAACTGACTACAGCCCTTCAATCACCATAACAAATATAAACATAAAAATACTGACAGTTGCAAGCTTTTGGGCCTACAAATAGACAACCATTTACCCTGATATAGATAAATGGTCGTCTATTTAATGGTTCCAAAAAACTAGACTATCAACTCATGCTCTGGTTCAGCTTAGAAAGATAGGTATAAAACGGAAAGACCTAGAGCCTTTTTACTAAAATTGTATATTATCCATTCCGCCTTATGCTGCTCTAAGCTGGGTATCCCTTTGTATCGCAGACTGGTAAAGAAAGATTTACAAGCTTCCAAAAATTATATTTTAGATTATTTCTACTATATATGGACAATTACAAACTAGCATTTAAATGTCTTTAAAGCTGAGGTGTTAGCTGTATTAATAGATATTTGCTGCCTAAAATACTCAAATCGTATTTACAATCTTTCTGAACATCCATTACATTTCTACTTATTCAAAAAGTTCACTGCATCTTATACTAGACACCAAAGTGTTGCCGATTCATGTTATAGAACAACGCTATGCAAAAGGAGCTTTTCCTTTAGTGAGATCTTTAAGTAGAGTTTATGGTAAAGGTTTACAGTATAGGAGCAACTACTATATTTTTGTTTCTGTCCACGTCGGAAAACAAAGAAAACAATACTAGTTACAACTACTAGGTCGCACTCCTTGGCAACTTGATAGATGCTCTCTAAAACGCAACTATGATATGAATAGGTTACCAACCTGTTATTTATATTGCGTTTTTTTGTCGTGTTTTGAGAAAAAAACCAGATGTTATGAACTCATCACATGTTGTAATCCTCGGGAACAGTATTTTATGTGTTTGTGTGACCAGTTCTGCTAAAGTCATTATCCTGTCACTATCCTGTATAGCTGCATTTGCTGTTTAGTCAGTTAAACATACACACGTACACATCTTGACTTCTCACCTGTCTCCCATATTACAATGACTAATACATACTGCAAGTAATTTAACAGTTATCTAAAACACAACTATGCTATGAACAAGTTACCAACCTGAACTGGTCAGTAGGAATGTTCAACAACAGCACACAAGATACCGAGGCAAGATCATCAGCAGCCACAGGGGTACTTTTCTTGCTCCAAACCAGTGAAATAATTGTGCTCATGCACCTCAGACACTTGGCTAACATCTGCGCCTGCAAGGACAATCAGAGTTTGATGGAGTTGTGTTCTATTGTGATACTTCTATAGACGCAAATGAATGACACATAATGGCGCAGTAATGCTGTCGGGGTTATAGGTAAACACTAGACCAACATATAATTGAAAAATTCAGATTTATATACATATAATGAAAAATATATTATACATTTAACACTAAATTTAATTACAAGATTATTAAGTTTTTAAAAATTTACAGATTGCAGCAGCATCGAATGTTTCAACCACAGATAGTGTAAAACTTCTATTTGAGGGTCATTTATTTTAGTGCCCCTTTTATAAGAAAGCAACATCTAATAGAGCGTCACTTAAGGAGAAGGATTAAAAAATACAGAGCCACTCTTTAATTAAACGCCACCTCCATTTGCCAGCAACGTTGAAATTCATTATGTTTGCTCTTTACAAACCGACACTAGAAAGTGATCAGTAAAAAAAGATACTGATATCCACAAAACGATGCTAATAATGACTTGGCGAATGACTCAATAACAACTAGTTCTTTTATTGTTGTAGCATTGCCATGTTTTTACTGTTTTAGTGACGATGTACCGCAGAAGATCGATCATCACAATCTTCCGAACTACACTATTGTTAGAACTCAATTTGCCAGCATCGTTGAGATTAATCGTTTGCTCTTTACAAACCCACACTACCAAGTGATCAATAGAAGTGATCAATAGAAGTGATCAATAGAAGTGATCAATAGAAGTGATCAATAGAAGTGTCCACAAAATAGTACTAATAACTAGCTGGTTACATCAATAAAAATTAATTATTTTGTTGTTGCTGTAGCGATGCTATATCACTACTGTTTTAGTGACGGCTGTACCTGAGAAGATCGATCATTGCAATCACCAGTACTACAATTTTATTTGAAGTCATTAAGGTCTAAATCATATCAATTGTCTTCAATTTGGTCCGTAAGGTGGTTTACAATTTGACCTGAAGACTTTGAAGCATATTGATGAACAATGGTAATACTCTTCAGGGGCATTGTACAACGTAATAGCAGCCATTGTTATAGTATATTGAAGTCCTTTTTCTAACTAGAAAAGCTTTACAGTTTTATTTGAAACGTTGAAAATGAAAACATCGAAATAAATAATAAACGTATCTATCAAATGCTTCACTCAAAGTAGTTCCTTGTTTAACTTGTTCCGATACTTTGATGTATATGGAAACGGTGTAGCAAAAAGCTGGGGGTGATGAAATAAATGTCGATTCATCAGAGAAGAGTGCAAAATATAGGTAACAATAGCATAGCTTTGCCCATGAAAGGGCCAAGTTAATTTTACCAAAAATTTTGATGAGGTAGTCGGAAAATACAGCGAAACCCTCTATTTGAATTTTACCTCTAATAAAATGCCACTTTGGGAAGGATAATAAAAAATACAACGCAATGGGGCTCATTTAGAGGCTTTACAGTATTTATACGTATATCCAATGCCATCAAATTGATAAACTTATTCGTCATAGGAAAGCTTTTCAAAATGACCATAAAAGGAGATTTCATAACAAGTCTTCCTAACGCAACCATTTTAAGTGGAGAGTGGCAAAGGTGCATGTCGGTGAGACATTTTACGCTTTCACTAAAAACTGAGTTAAACATATTGGATCCTGGCAGCATCCTACTAGATGAACAGTGAGCTTTTGATTACTAACCTACAAATTCATAAAAATTATAGCATCTATAAATATGTGAAAATACAAATATCATTATTGGAGTCCTCTCTTTAAACTTTTTTAAAATGATGCATATATAGTTGATAAAACAAACTATTACTTTAGATAAAACACTTTATTACTATCAGTAATGAAGTGTTTTTATCTAAATAATAAGTTTTAACAACTTCAACTTGCTCTGATTTAATTATTTTATTCATATACATACACACCCACTTACACCCACTTACCTCAGAGAGATAAGTGGTGTGGACAAGTTTGCTGTATTTCCACCCTTCACAGAAATGCGAAACCAGAAACAAATAGGTTTTCTTGCAGTCTGGCTACTGACCGGTCTGAAAGCCGAGATTTTCGCAAAAGCACGTTTTTGACTTTACGAGCTTTCCTCACCACTAAGGATTTTTTGGGTTGTTGACGAAAAGCAGTAGAAAAGGACCCACATGAGTACACAGAAAACAAAAACAACTGTTTTGCCTCTTGAAACATAACTAAAAAAGATGAGGCATGTGTGATATGATATATATAGTATGTTTTTATAGGTGCAATTAGTTATTGTTGATAAATAAAAAATAAAATATTTATTAATAAATATTGACTTGAAAATAAAAAGAATCAAATGGTTTAAGAACCTTTACTCTAATAAGAGCAGTATCCGTCACCACTCTAAAAAAGTTAGAAAAAAGATTGCCTCTTATGCGTGTTGAACTCATACAACCAGGTTTTTTCAAGCCAAGCATACCACCCACTGCACCACTTAGCAGTAGCATAGTTGTGCACATAATCATTACATATGATCATCAGTGACGGTAAAAGGAACTGCCTGGGTACTAAAATACATATAAAGACAATCCCTATTTGTGCGTACTAATACAGGCTTTTTAATTTCCGGAAAGTAAAAAGTCTGTACATTGAAAACTGAATACTGCACAGCACCGTACATTAAACAGCCTATATTGTCTCACAGAGAAACTTCTAGGTTACAATATAGTACAATATGCATATACGCTATGCATAAAAAAGTGAAATATAATTATACCTGCAATTATAGGGTACAGTATAATGCTATAATATAAAATATATAGTATATTATATCATATATATTATATATATAGTTTCATATATATATTATTGCATACATAATACTATATGTTATAATATGTATTATATAATATAAAATTAATAGCAGTGGCGGATGGAGAGGCGAGGCGGGTGGAAAACAAAAGTCACACTCTTGTGCAAGCGCCATTTCTTGTGAAAGCAACCTATCAGTCAAGGTTGTCCTTTTTTGGACACATCAGACAATCAAATAAAATCAAGAAGTAAACCAACCAAGTGAAAGTCCGAAAATGTGGAAAACGACTACATACTCCTCGAGAACATCTTGAAAGTTATTATAAGATCATCCTCTGATTCATTTTTACAAATAAAGTGGTGTTAACTTAGCCTGTCGTGTTGTACACATGATTTGTTTCTTAGATTCGCCTGTATTCACTGATCAATCAATTATTACCAATTCATCACCTAGTACAAAAAATTTAATTTATGCAGAGGCTAGCATTTGTTTGTCATCCTATATAATCAACTTGATATAGATGCATTTAAATGTATATATAATAGAGGTAGTATTCACAGTCTCTTCCGTAAAAGTGCTCAATAATAAAATAGAGCAATTTAAAATTAAGTATGATGAAAGTTTAGTTCAGTTTAAACAATTTTATTACTAGTAGTTTTATAGTGCAAAGCAAAAATCAGATAAAATATATTTAAATGTATATATATTTATATACATATTCAAACATATATATTTAACATATATTATATATATTTTATATGTAATAGATATATATAATAAATACATGTATATAAATAAATTTATATATAAATATGTATATATAAAGAAAGATGATGTGCCAGGCTAATGACAACCGGTAGGCTACTGCATTACTTGTCCCTGTTCATAAGCTGTTTTTATAACGTGTGCAACACCGGTCATTTGGCTAGTGATTGTATCTAGCTAAGCAAAGCCTTTACCTAAAATCTGCTGGTTTTTATCAAAAAGTATACAAACAGTAAATTGTAACTATGAGTTCTGATTAGCCTGACTTGGCTAAAGTTGAACTTCCACAACATTTCTAGTAAATTCTATCAAAAAGTATTGGTATTTTTTATCATTTGTGATTGTTTTTGACATTTGAAGTGATCTGAATGCCAGGATGTTATAAGATTAAAATAAATAAAACTTGATCTGAGTTTAAATGTTCAGATCAATCGAAAATGGCCGACAGAATAGAGACGCGTAACGCTATAACTTGAGTGCAACAGCCTTTTGATATCCTATCAATATAATAACATTAATATCAGCTACTATATACAGCTATTATATCAGCCTGCAATAACAACTACTGCAACGATAACAACTAGTCATGTCATTTTGCATGTATTTTTGCTGAGCCTTTCTATCTCAATCAATTTTTGTCGATTTTAATCTTGAAACATCCTGGTAATCAGATCCCCTCAAACATCAAAAGCAGTTTCAAAGGATGAAAAATACTGATACTTTCTGATAAAATCTAAAAAAGCTTTTGGTAAGATTATCTTTGAAGACAGCGGCGAGCAGTATTTTACTGAACTTTTCTCTATCACCAGGAAATGAGCGATTGTGCATTGAGATTAGGCACTGTGGTTGAATACCATTGGTAGTTGCAAAGGGTTCCATTAACATTGATCTTGCCAATGGAATTTTCAAATAAATAGAACTTTACATTTGTTTTAAATAAATATTCATTATATTTTGAACCAATAAAGATAAAAGGATAAATACAAACAAGCCGTTAAATTGCCTTTTGATATCCTATCAATATAATAACATCAATAGCCTGTGGTATCAACTACTGCAACGATAACAAATAGTAATGTCATTGTGCTTGTGTTTCTGCTGAGCATTTCTATCGCAATCAAGTTTTGTTGATTTTAATCTTGAAGCATCCTGATAGTCAAATCACCTCAAACATCAAAAACAAACACAAATTATAAAAAAAACACCAATACTTTATAATAAAATCTAGAAAATTTTTATGTGAGATTGTCTTCAGGGCCAGACGCAAGTAGTCTCTAAGTGAACTTCCCTCTATCAGTAGGAACTGAGCCATTGTGCATTGAAGTTACACATCATTGTTGAAGATCATTGTTTGTTAGTTGCAGATGGTTTTATCAACATTGATCCTGCCAACAGAATTTCCAAGTAAATAGAAATTTAAAGTTTGTTTTAAATAAATATTCATTGTCTTTGAAACCAATAAAAATAAAAACTGAAATAAAACAATTTTCCAAAATGCAACCTAGTACAGCCCAGTGCCTTCAGCAATAATATTTTCAAATAAGAGTTAATGCATACATACAATCAAATTTTATCTAAAAATACTGTTTACACATAAAATCAGAAATGAAAATATTTTAATTTTATAACAATCACAATATTTGAGTAAAAAGAAATAGTTAAAAAAAGTGAAAATAAAATAGTTACAAGTTTAGACACTAAACTGTAATCTCCTGTGACTTGTTTCCATCTGAGTAGCTTCTGCCTACGAGGGAGGCAACTCTATTAAAAAAAACGAAGTGAACAACATATTAGACTACAGATTGGACAACGACTTAAAACCTAGTTACTTGCTTTACAATGCTGCTTCCATCATTTTTTTTAAATATATCTATAAACACAATTATAAACTACCCAATAAATATGTATTGAGTAGTTATAATATATATATATATTTCTCAAAGTATGTTTTTTGGCATATGTTGTATGTTTGTTTGCATTCCGGCTATAGATCTTAAAATCTTGATATTAAAATTTTGCATTCTGATGGATATGAACTCACAACCAATGCATCAACATCTTTCTAATCCAGTCACTCTACCACTAAGCTAGAACACCATAGTGATCAGATACATTTTCCGATACTGTATACACGATACGCTTGCTGATTATTTTAACCTTGCGCCTAAGGGCTACGACGCTCCTGTTAAAGAAATATTTTGAGATCTAAATATATGCAATGGGATGCTTATTCGTCTTTGTTCGTTAGGGCCAATTTACTCGGCCCAAAATATTGACAATAATTTATCTCGAATTTAAAATTTGGCGATTTATATAATTTGTAATTTGTGAAATCCTAATTCCAAATATCGATTAGCTCTAGCTGGACAATCGCTAAAAGGATGTTTGTTAAAATTTGACTTTGTGAAAAGGTTTAGAAAAGTCGTTAACAAAAATATTTTGCCGATGATGGTAAGGTAAGAATGACGCATAAGAACTATTAAAAGTTGATGTTCATCCATAGATATATAAACCTAGATTGGCCAATAGGGAAAAAGCCTGTCAGACTTAAATAGCGCGATGTAAAGTCATTGTATTGCACCTCATGCTTGACTGCACTGTTATTAACAATGAAGCTCATCCGGAGTTCGACTAAATCACATATATTTTCACATTAAAACCTTCTTGGATACATAATCCAGTAAACCAAAGCGATTCTGTGATAATATCTGATAACCACCATAGATTAAAAGTATAAAAGCTATGAAATGTTGCACACAAATCATGAGCCATCAGGGCTTTATTTGCCACCCTCTCCTATCCCCATTCTCTCTTTTCCCTTCCCCAAAGAAGAAGTGAGAAGGGGAAAAGAGAGAAATTGATTGATGTGATAATGGTTTCTTTTATCTTAGTTCATTGATGTAACAACATTAGGCTGTAATGGAACTGTCTCTTAACCTTAAATGAATAAAAAATCGTGCGTGCTGACCCGGTGCAACCCGATCTTGGCCCTCATTGCTGACCCTGAGTCTAGTCCGACCCTGCATTCCTTGATCTCGTTTCAGCTCTAGGTAAGAAAGCCATTGATTCCATTTCCTTGATCAGATCAAAACTTCACAGGCTCATCATATTTAGTCATGTTTAGTTCAGCACGATATTAGTCTATTTACCTAGCCAGGGTCTGGCTCTTTGAGTGGGTAGGCTATTTGCCCTCCCCCCTCTCCTTTTCCCCTTCTCTCTTTTCCCCTTCTCACTTCTTCTTTAGAGAAGGAGAAAAGAGAGAATGGGGATAGGAGTGGGTGGCAAATAAAGCCTTGATGGCTCATGATTTGTGTGCAACAATTCATAGCTTTTTTAGTTTTAATCTATGGTGATTATTAGATATTATCACATCATTGCTTTAGTTTACTGGATTATGTATTCAAGAAGGTTTTAATGTAAAAATATATGTGATTTTGTCACCTTCTCCTGATGAGCTCTATTGTTAATAACAGTGCAGTCAAGTATGAGGTACAATAAAACAGATATCAAATATGAATTCAAATAAATCTTCTGGACTCGATAATATTTCTGCTAAATTTACCAAAGCTATATCTTATGCTATATCTGAGCCGCTATCTAAAATAATAACTTTTCATTTGAATCTGGAAAAGTTCCTGCACAATTAAAAACTGCGAAAGTTATTCCATTACATAAGAAAGGATCTTGTGACGAATGTGCTAATTATCGTCCTATTTCTATCTTACTTATTTTTAGTAAGATAATGGAAAAACTTGTAAATTAGCAAATGCTTGACTTCTTAGAGTCCAACAACCTTCTCAATCAAAAGCAATTTGGCTTTAGGCGAGGAAGAGGCACATCGGATGCAATTTTATCTTTTACTGATCAAATTCTAGAGTCTTTTAATAAAAGAGAATGTGTAATTAGTACTTTCATAGATTTTAGTAAGGCATTTGATACCATTGATCATAATATATTACTTAACAAGTTGAATAATTATAATTTTATTCCATTGACTATTAATTGGATCTATAGTTATCTGTCGAATAGAACTCAATTCACACAAATAAATGATTCATATTCTAATTCCTGCAACATAACATGCGGTGTGCCACAAGGTTCTGTGTTAGGGCCAATTCTGTTTTACTATATAAAAATTATCTTTGTCAATCTCTACAGTATCTAACTCCAATTTTATACGCTGATGAAACCAATTAGTTATTTTCTTCTTCTGACTTGAATGAATGTTACACAAAAATTAATTCTGATCTTCAAAGACTGAGTCACTGGTTTCAAGTAAATAAACTAACAATTAATTGTGAAAAAACAGCTTACATTGTTTTCAAAAACTACCAGAACAGTTTTAAATTTGAACACTTATTAACTTTAAGTGATAAAAATATTGTTGAAGTTGATGAAGTTAAGTTTTTAGGCATTACAATTGATAAGAATTTGAGTTGGTCCTCAGACACACGCAATTTACTGATTGACTTAAGACCTATTTCAGGACGTTTTTTCGATTAAACACTACTGTTCCAAGAAAGATTCTGATAATGCTTTACTACTCTTTTATTCACTCTAAATTACGCTACTCTATAGAATCGTGGGGAATTGCTTCTTGGGTTCACCTTGACAAATTAATTAAGTTTCAAAAGAAAATATAGCGTATTATATATAAAAAGCCTTTTGGTTACCCAACATTTGATTTATTTCACGACTCTAAGATTTTGACTGCTAATAGAATGTATCATTACAAATCACTTATTAAAGCGCACAAACTGTATCATTCACAAACCCTTCAAAAACCTTCACATTATAACACCCGATTTCAATCATCCTCACTTCCTAATCTTTTTTATTCTTCATCTGCTGGTCAACGAACATCCAACTTTGTGATGTCTGCACTGTGGAATAAATTGCCAGCGTCGTTGAAATTAATCAAACCTATTGGTGAGTTTAAAACGGAGTAAAGGCTCCAACTTAGCTCGGCTTGGTGAGTACTAGTGTCTACACCTTATGCTGTCGACTCGGGCCTGCGACCGGTTAGCTCGGCTATTTCGCACTGGCCCCATCATCTCTACTTTTGTTTGATTCTTAATATACAATTGTTTGAAATTTTTCTTTGTTTTCTTGTTCATATGTATGCAATTGTATGTAGTATATATTTGATGAAATAAATCACTCACACACACACACACACACGCACACACAATACAATGACATTACGTCGCGCTATTCAAGTCTGACAAGGCAACCGATGGGAATAGCTACTATTGGCCAATCTAGGTTTATATATTTATGTGTTCATCTCTATGGCTTGGGATAAAGTGATATTCTGAAGCGATAAAAATTGTCTCGATAGCCGTTGGGCAAAAAAACTGTTCGAGTTAATGAAATTTAGGTCGAGTTATCTAAAGCAATTTATCATTGCATGGGAACGGACCAAACAAACTCGTTTGAGTTAACCATGTGTTCGAGATATCCGATTCTAACTGTATATATATATATATATATATATATATATATATATATATATATATATATATATATATACATAGATACATATTTATACATATGTACATATATACAAATATATACATATATGTATACACATATATATATACACCTATATATAAACATGTATATGTAGTTGCTGAAACAACCATATATATATTTATATATATATATAGTTGTTTCAGTTGTTAGTACTTAATTGTTATACTTACTATAGTTGTTATAACTTTAGTTGTTTCATGGCAGGAAGTCAACTCTCATTGGTAATGGGATTTTTGTCCCTTGCATAAGCTCTGAGCTGCACTGATGAGGCTTCAATAGCCGAAACAGCACTGTCTGTAGCATGAGTATATATATATTTATATAGGTTTATATTTATATATATATAATTTATGTAGTATTTATTTATATAGTTTATATAAAATTGGGGTGTCAGGCTGGCTTAGTGGTATCATCTTTGACTGTTAACCATGGGGTTGGTGGTTCGAGCCCTGCTTAATGCCAATCTGACCAAAAGCTCTCGGCAAGCTTTCAACCCTAAATTGCTGGGTCTTTTGGATCTAGACCTTAACTTGGAGGCCCAGTGTACCACACTGACAACGTGGGCACATTAAAGATCCACCTCTGTCCTTCGCACATTGGACAAGTGAAATGGCTACCTGGCTCTGTCAGACTGGACGTGTTGCAAAAATGTATCCCTTCAGGTTAATCTGACAGTTCCAGAAGAAGCCCTTGATAAGTGTTAGGACCACCCAAGGTAGCTTATAAAAACCTAGTCCTAGTGGTGTGTTTTTCTACTAGAGAACACTACCAAGCATTGTCACCACATGACAGGAGCATGCCATTATTGGTACATACATTTATATATATATATATATTTATATATACATTTATATATATATACTTATATATATACATTTATTTATATATATATTTATATATATATATATTTATATATATATATTTATATATTTATTTATATATATATATATTCTGTAAGAACAACTGTAATCCCAGTAGTCATTGGGGCACTGGGCGCAATAACACCGGCGCATAAAATGTGGCTTGCCCAAATACTAACAACAATTAACTCAGGTGAGTTGCAGAGAAGTGCGCTATTGGGAACAGCTAAGATCTTGAGGCGAGTGCTCAAACTCCCAGGTCTCTGGTAGGAGACCCGAGTTTGAACAGAATTTACCACCCATACGGGGTATCTGGGGTGAGGAAACAATTTTTATATATATATACATTGAAATGCGTCTGTCACAAGTGAAAATGTAAATTGAAATCACTACATATAGCTAGGTAAATCATCACACAAACACCTGCGTCTGCCTGTACACGTAGCAATTGCACTCGATAATCTCTTACTTGCGTTTCATGAAAGCGTTTTATAGGAGCAGCATGAAAAACTGATTAAGGTGCTATCAAGTTTAGACCTAAATCGAAGAATTTTCGGCTAATCAGAAATTTTACAAACAAACTGCATTCAGGAGAGTTGACTATAAAATAGGTGAGTTTTAAGGAAAAGTAAGGCAAGAAAGCGTTTTTTTGTTGGTGAGGTTATACTTTTAAAGCGAGAAAGCGACCGTGAATGTGAGCGAGAAGGTGAGGAAAAAAGAAGTAGAGGGCAAGTGAGAGGGAAAGCTAGAAGGCAAGCTACAGGGTTAGTGAGAGGGCAAGCAAGAAGGCGAGTGAAAGAGAGAGAGAGAGAGAGAGAGAGAGAGAGA